>NC_134768.1:4322031-4630390 GCF_050436995.1 Anticarsia gemmatalis | reverse complement strand
GATAAGTTTTGCCCTGCCCCCCAACGTCTAGAGTAGCAAAGGAGGGGGTGACACAAAGGATCAGGAATGGTCGAAGTGTCAGCCAGGCATTAACTGGCACCCCCACCCCTAAGATAAGATAAGATAGGTCCTGTTTAAAATTGACCAGTGAAAATAAACGCGGAAGTTGATGATTTTTAATGTCTAAATAATACCTAACCTAATAAAATAGTATGTAGGTATATTGTTATAATACACAAATATAAAGTAGTGATAAGTGTTAGTATGATAGTCTTTTGCAGACACGTGAAAACAAGAATGTATTTTTTATGTTTTAACATTTTAGTTACGATTTTTAATAAAACGTTTTATTTGCACCTTTCTTATTGTCTTACTAGGAAACAGGTAAGACGCGAAGAAAGTCCTCTCCCACTCTTCAAAATTCTTTTTTTATCTATAACAAAACAAACAAACACGCCAAAAATGTTACCATTTCCATTCAAGGTCCCACAAGATTAGCTTCCGCGTTTGATGTACCGCGAGCTATTTATATCAGCTCTCAAACGTGATAGTTGCTCTTACGTGCGTGACACTGACACTCTATCGGTGAGAGAGCACTTACTTCACACGTGGAAAGATAATACGCCTAAAATAATAACGTAATATTAGATCGGTATTTTCTTGAGACTCGCGGTGGAGTGGAAAATTGAAAGATCGATTTTGTTTTCATTCTTTTTAGGTTGTTTCTTGAATTATATATACATATATGGGCATGTTTTTACTTGATTTTGATATAGAAAGCAAAACATTTCCTTTCAATAGGTAATTTATTGTACATTAGAAGCTACTGTTTGAGAAGTATAAGAATACAAATTAAGAAATACTGATAGTACATTGCCTGACCCGTGGATCGAAACATAGACTTTGTAATCAAGTCGTGTACACTACTGCCCAAGCCACAAAGGCTGTCACAATAATGTAATGAGTTTTAAAACAATCCGCACGTGCCGTCAAAATTTTATTTAACAAAACAAAATCTTTATTGACAAACAGCTTATGTTAACATGAAGCCTTCAAGCTCCATTCAATCGTTCAACAAAAGCCATAAGGCAAAGTCTACAACAAGAAAGGGAAGCCTAAAATTATAATCGTGTCCCGATCGGCCTATCGTCAGACACACAAAGGGTGTCACAGCGAGCCACGGCTATGTAAAGGTGAAGCTATAATGGTGACTGTATTTAGAATTTTATTTGTTTGTTTTTGAATAAGAATTGTTTCAAAGTTGAGTGTTCTTAGAGAGAGATGGATTCTGTTAATATGGCAAGTGTAAGTGTACCTACGTTCTTAAATAAATTGAGTTATAAACGTAATATATAGTATGATCATTATAATATATGATTTTTTTATATAAAACCATGTTGATGATCTATGTCACAGAACTTTGTAATTTTTTTACCAAAAATATGCCTGATAGAGAATACTTTGATGCAAATGGTGTAAGTATACTGTATGGTACATAAAATAAATAAATATAAACAGCATAATTCTGCAACATTTCCTAACACAATACGATTAACCAAAGTATTAAGTCCACTACAAACTTTTCAACGGAATAACTGTAGCAACTTTGTTTTAATGTATTCGTGTGAAAACCCACAGTACAACCGCAAACAAAATTGAATAACGAAAATATTCTTCCTGGAAGCAGGAGCTCAAATCCGCCAGTAAAAAGTTTTGTAGCATCTATAAATTTTAGAGTGTCTGCTTAAATTAAGGTATTTTTCATTTTCGCTATAAAGTGAGAAGGTTCGTTACTTCTAAATTGAAGAAGTATATGGGTTTGGAATGAATATACCTTTGTTGTGGCAGTTGCCGTCAAAAACAATTCTTGTAAAAATTCTACGAACTTCTAAATAGTCTTTCTTAATATTTTTTTTTTGTCTTTGCTCTTTCTTTAGCGGTTTTCAAAGTTCTTATTTCTGAGGGTAAATAGGTATTGGTATCATTCCAACATTTGTTTATTTGGTTTTCAGGCTGTCTTTATGTACTCACCTTTACTAGTTTGTATAACGCAAAAAAGCCTATATCTAGTGAACACTAGGTGAGTGACACGTGGTTTGTTCGTGCAAATAGCCAGATGCCCTGTCGATGGAGCTCAGTGTGAACGTGTGAAGCTTCTATCAATATTGTGATTGGCACTCCTGTGACGCTTTATTTTTCACTACATTCTTGCTAAAACAGTTTGTTGCTGAAAATATACTTCAATAGTTACAATACGAATATTTATCACTAGTTCCAACGGTGAAGGAAAAACATCGTGATGAAAATTGTGTGCCTAAGAATCATTCTTGAGGGCATGCAAAGTTCCCAACCACGTACTTGACCAGCATGGTGGACTCAAGGCCTAACCGCTCCCGCAGTTGAGGTGACCATTAGGACAGCAGTGGGAAAAACAGCTACAAGTCGTTATGCACTCACGTGGTCATATTTCATAGCCTCTTTTCACAAATATTAGCTTTACGAATTTGCAAAAAGATGATAAGAATTCTTTTAATAGACTAGAATAGGCCCCCATCAAGGCAAGGCTTTTACCGGATGTCGTGGTGGCGACCGCACGCGGCGACGCCTTTAAGCCAGTGTGTGACGTCACTACTAAAGCTTACGTGTTTCGCTAAAACGGTGTTTATGTACCGTAAAATGTGCGAAAATTGTAGTCCTGAATGTGACGGAGAGCGGGGGAAATAAATGTTTTGACTGCGACTCAGCTTTTGTCCGTCTGACGAGGTTTACTTTTAAAGTTTTTTGTTTTGCTACTTACAATTGCGTGCTAGGTATTAGGCAACAAAATACTGTATTGATAACATTCATATTATAAATGTAGCTTTCTTTTGATTAATTATAAACTTATCAGTGTTGCTGTAGTTATGATCATTCAGACACCTGCACATCAGAAACCTGCTATAATGTGAATCATAATCACAAAAAAAAACGTTTTTATTAGCTCTTTTTCTTGTATCGAAAGACCTCCCCTCCTTTCCATCCAAGTATATCTGTCATCTACCATATTATTTTCTTCCTAGTCTTAATTTTATACACAGTATGCTTATGGGCAGTTATGGTTAATTGACGGTACAATCAACTGTCATATTCATTTGGATCACGTATCAGTAGCACATATTCTCTAGTTATTAGCTGCTCCTTACGACTATTCTATGCAGTAAAACCGTCGCGGAATGATCTCCAACAACTATAGCAGAATTGTTAATGACTAATTAAGAAATATGTGATGACGCAGCACTTAATATTTCATTGTAATAATTGTTCAATAGTGAATAACTACATGGCGTTGCTGAAATGTGGTGTCATATAATTAAGTAATGCATTTCTTTGGAGAATATAGCAGTAAAAATATTTTTTCAATTTATTAATTGAAAAAATATTTTTAACTATCAAATACATATTTCTGCAGACGCATATGTATTTTATCAGTCGTTATAAACAGAACCTTTTCGATTTTATTTCATTTGGTACTACTGCAATTCATAATCAGTAGATAGTAAAAAAATAAATACAATCCATAATCCGTTTGAACAATGAGCAATAAATAATTAGTTATTGTAATGAACAGTACCCGTTTAAGTAAGTCTGTACTAATAGTAGTTGAACTTAAAAATGAGTAAACTAGAAGAAAATTAATGCTATAATGATACAATCTACAAGTTGACTTTCCTTCAGAATATGGGGAACGTTTCCGCGTAATTCTGAATATACGGTGTACGGTGCAAAGTTATAACGACTTTATATTGGCTGTTAAAACCATCTCCGTCTGAATGGAATATCGTCTGAAGTACAATTTTGCGCGTCGCTTCCCCAAAGTTCGATTTTACAACTCTCTTACTCGAATATCTTTCGAATATCTTAGAAAATAAATCTCTCTGAAATTAGATACATTCGTTCGAGTTTGCAGCGACCGTGTGATAATATTTCTTTTCCAAATATTACCTGTCGCGATTCTGCAATACACCTAGAAAGTAGGATACTGCACTGGGTTTGTATTTTTCATGCCGTAAGCAAGAGTTATTTCATGAATTTTCTCGATGCAACTACAATTCAAAAGCGCATAGAGTATGAAATGCAATGAAGTTTGGACTTGAGTTTAAACACATAAAGATATTTTAAACAAACTTTGCCGAAAACAAACATTAAATAAACAAATTGCTTATAAATAACTTTAGACTAGATTTTACAACCTCAATAAAGCCAAGAATTCATCAGGCAATTTGAGACATTTACGTAATTGACTCATCTTTTATCCGGGAACGCTGGAAACCTCTCAAAATAATGAAGTGAGAATTAATTTAATTATTTCCTCAGAACATTGTCCACTTGGTATCGAATATTTAATAATCGGATATCGAAACGGGAGCGGTAAAACGGCTACAATATAATTAATTGCGGGAACACACCTCGCGGCAAAGCGATAAAATTGGTACGATATTATCATTAATAAATTCCGGTAATTATTGCTATAATTTGTAATAACAGATCCTGTATTGATGTTCCATTAAATTGCTTGCTGGAGTCATTGACCTTTGTAACAATATGGCGGGTTTTACAGTGATTTTCTGTTCACAACATAAAGAATAATCTGAGATATTATTATTTTTCTCAGTAGATATTATTTGTAGCGTTGATGTGTTGCTGCTTTATCTCAGCTAAATAAAATGTCGTTGCTGATTGTCGTATATAATTTATTCAACACAGACACGTTACTTCACTTTAGGGAACAGTAGCAAAAATGTACGCATTTCACACGTTGTTTAAATATGCCTCTTCTCACTTAACTCTCATTCTGAACACGCTGATAATACTCTTAAAACAGAAAACCATGTTACTAGGTGAATGATACACCCTCGTACCAGATGAATGATACAAATCATATACGAACCAACTAAGAAACATGAAGGAACACGATATAATCGATTTGAAAAACATGGGACAGCTTCCCCTTCCCCTTTCAAACCAACCATTTATGCCGATATTGTATTTAAAAAGCTAAAGTGATACGAAGGCGATCCGACTCCTCAGTATAGAGATATATCAGATATCAAGTTTCCCACGCTACATCTCTTTATTAAAAATAGAACTCATATTCTACCAAAACGAAATTAAAAGTATTTACCAACTTCAAACGCGAGTCCAAAGCAAAATATGATGAAAATTGCTATAAAGGTTTCGTTAATAATTCTCGTACGAGAATTAAACAGTGGTAGCGTTGCCCAAAAGGTTTATTGCACTCATATAATATGTATACAAGATTGTACTGGGATCGCGCCCTTCGTCCCAAACGCAAATATCATTTTTACTGAAATAAAGACGCACTTTTACCAGACAGTGTGCACTTTTACTTATTATTAAAGTCAGATTTACTACTTAATGTTTTTAATAAGAAGTCTTCATAAATAAATAAGTATGAGACATTACTCTGGAGTATTCCATATTTAGTTTTTCGTTTACTTTCATAATGAATGTACAAGAGTACTTATTGTACTTCAGTTTTAATATTGTACTCGAAAATAAAATAAAATATATATTAATTATGCTAAAAATAACGAATCATATACTTCACATATTTGCTTAAGGGTCTGCTTATAGATTATTAGACAGCAAAAGTATGAAAACGAATGCCTGAATTCCACTCGATCAAGAAACTAATACTTACTCTGATGAGGTAATACCTACTTATTAATTTGTAGCACCAAAAAAGCGCTATAGAGCGATTCTTTACCACTATCGACTATCAACAACCGGCTAGCTATCGAGAAATTTAATATGAAACTAATTTTCATATTAAATTTCTGACGTCTTATCAGTTCCTCTAACGGGGGCCGTGGGAACTAATTTAGCAACACATATTAAATGTCAAACTCTCGTTACTTGATAGTAACTATTTAGTTGACTACCAACCATACGATTAAAACAAAATAAAAATGTATAGCGAATCAGGCTACTGAAAAATTTCCTTATAAAATTCTCTATAGTTATACAATATTCGAAGTAGTACACCCACTCTGAATGAACGCAAACCCGTCCACGACAGGTTAAAACGCAACAAGGTGTGTTTGTCTCAGATAACAGTTTGATAGGGGGGTAGAGACGTGCACGGTGATTAATTACGTCACGGCCGCTCCAATTAACCCTTCAGTTCGGAGCCAGTGCAGGACGACATGTGCTGTGAAACGCGAATTATAATTGAATGGTACTTTATTGCGTGATTTATTTGTAGTTTTCGGTTTGAGCTGTTGTAACGCATTACTTGCGTAATTCTGTGCTCTACAATTTTACTTATAAGGTGTTTATTAGTAGTTAAAGTAAGTGAGAAGACAAAAACCTTTAATTCATTAAAGCTTTTTCATAAAAGAATAAGTAATTCCAACATTATAATTCTTATCGGTTTCCTACTACACAACCACCTACATTAAGTATGTACGTATAAGTTTAAAAAAATATTTTTTCGTCCTTAAAATGTCGACACCACTTAATCGCAACGAATAAACGCAGCAAAATCGACTTTTAGTCACAAATTTAACGAATACTGTCCGCTTAACCGATACCAAAAGCTGAATACACACAGTACACAAAAAGCGGAATGAAACGTGGTCGATTACATCGCTCGGCACGCTCGTAGTCGCACGATTAGTTTATATTATGCAAGCTGGCTTTGACGATCTGCCGAGGCTAGTGGACCGTGTCCCTGACTGTCGCGTTTGTGTGGAAAGAGTGTCCGTTGTGAACTCCACTTTAAATGAAAATGTGAATATATGGTAATGTAACTATTGGACCATTTACTGAGAGAGTTATAGAAAAAAGCGTATCGAAATAGTGGTCTTAATTTCAATTTTGATCTTTTGTCAAATAAGTGCGAATGTTATTTCGTAAAGTAATAAAAATTAATATTTAAAAATAATAGTAAAGATTACAAAATGCGCAACTACATTGCCTTGTTAATAAATAATTATGTCGATAAAGTGATATTCGAATAGAAGTGTACACTCTATCTTACTTTTCGGCAGATGAGTCCTTCATTTTAGCCCTTATTTACAAAATTAGTTTCAAGAATTACGTGAATAAGATTCACCTGTTTAAATATTCTATTCTCAGATTGATGATAATAGCAAGAATACATTTACTTTAATGAAACCTAATTTTTATTTGAATTACGACCTGAAAACGGCACGGTTACAAAATTATTTATTCTGGCTTTTCGTGTGAGAGATAACCGTAGATAGAAATAAAAACCACTTCACGCATACTAATGAAAACTGAAAAAACAAGGCTCATGATATTTAGTATGTATGTTCGTTTCAGACTTCAAATTATGTAACGACCTCCGCCCACCCTCGCTTTGTGTTCATCATTTTTAACTTTGAATATTAACTCGTCAGAGCGTCGGTTGGCGAAAACGTTTGTAAATTTAACGTTTTACAATCCAAGAACTCAATTAATCTTGTCTCTTTTTTAACGAAATATTTTTTTGACTAAAGATTTATTTTTAAAATACACTTTAATTGCATTATTACTCTGTTATCACACGAAATACTGCTATTTTTAAGCGCTTGGAAGTTTTTTACTCTTTGTGTCTTTTAATAAAGTTTTTTTTATTCAGAATTGTAAAAATAAAGTAGAGTGAACATTTTAAGCCCATGATTATAACGTCATCTTCCCTGGGTTTAGCAACCTGTGTTCCCCAAGACACGAATACCTAAATCCTCTAATTTAACAAAATAATTTATGTAAAATTACGAAGGTACATTATCTTTGTCGACGTGTGTGCATATTTACGCACGTCGCCAGTCGCACGCTCCATAATTACGCGATATGACCCATTTCTCGAAGGCAAACATTATGTCTTGTGTTGTCTATGTAGGTTGCCTTCTAAAAAGGGTACCATCGGGGAACTTTGCTTGACTTTACTTAAGAACATGTTCGTGTATGTATGGACTTGTTTAGTGTGGAAAATAGGTCAATGTTTCAAAGTTTGTATGTCTTAAAACTTCCTTCCCACAATTGACAGTACAATGCCAAACAAATGAACGAAAAGTTTATTTCGGGACGGATATGTTTGATGGTTCAAGTTTATTTTCAAAGACTCTGTTCTATTAAAGTATTAGTCCTTGATTTGAAGAACCTTTACACTTTTTAATAACAAGCCGTAACTATAGAAGACAGTTATTATTTATTCACAACGAACAAAAAATAAATTGAAAAAAGTCAGTTTTTTAAATAAATAAAATTCTTTGAAGCATACAATATTGATTTTTTATATCTATTTCTAAATTGCAAATGACGTTTTGATAAAATAATTACAATCAAGAGATCTTTGTGAAACATAGAGAGACCATTAACGAAGCATTTGAGGTGTCAACGTCGATCATCGAACCCGTATACCAGGTTTAACTCAATTAGCCGCGGTCGTAGCGCCACAGACCGATCGACAATTACTATTGACTGTTGTGATTGCTTTCATTTAATTGATCGATCGAGTTTGTGAACCTCGAAAGGTTGTTTTGTGCTTTTGTGCATACGTAGATATGTTTCTCAGTTTAGTAAAGATAACTTATATACTTACGTCCAATTAATTTTACGTCGGAGTTATTTTACAAAACTGACCACAAAATATTACAGAAAAGTACTCTATGAGATTTTTTTTTTCAGTATTATGTAGTGAGTCAATTTGAGTAACCAAACTTATTACTGTAGAAGGCACGACAAATAAAAATACAATAGCAGACAGGACAATTTGTTTAATTCTGATTTATAAATATAAAAGTTCTAATTTTGAATTAAACGAGGCGAAATAAACTACATATGTATTTCAATCTAGATCCAACAACTTGATAACTGAATTATAAATAGACATATACCTACCTTGAGAACACCAGGTTTAAATCTTCTTACATACAAGAAGCTGTTTGAAAAGAACCTGGGGAGTAGGCTTAATGTTTAATGTAACAAACTTGTAAGGCCTAGATAACGTGTAGGTAGTACTATATCGTAGTGAAGTAAATCTCACGGATTTGCTAACTCTCGTGTCTACGATTTCCACCTTTTCCGTAGGCACCTTTTTCAAGATTTTCTTTTTTTCCAGGTTGTGAAAGAAGGCTTTTGTTTTTGACGGAGATTAGATCAACCTTAAGAAGTAAAGATAGAATTGTTTTTATTCGAACTTATATCTTATTTTTACGATATGTCTATTGTCTAATTATAAACTTTGTAGTCGCTTTTTTCGTTATCATTTGAGATAGAAGCATAAAAAGACCACTAAGTATAATTACAAGCAGATAGCATCAAAATTATAGAATATGAATAAATTGTTTATCGTTTTTCTTTTGAATCGTTTTTAGAAACAAACACTGCTGAAAAGGCAAACATTGTTACTACAGTATTGTTACTAACCGTGTTAAACTCATGAAACACTCCAAAATTAATGCTACGATATAACTAAAACGAACCATATTTTACCATTATCAACACCAACACGCACATGTCATTTGGATATATTAGCTCCAAGTATCAAGTACGGTAATAGGCACTTGAAACCTTAACAGCCAATTTAGACCTAATAATTAAGTGCGTAAGACATAAAATTGGCTACATCAACGCCTTTATACTCCACTAACTAGACTTATTTTCCTTGAATGTGCTGATTTTCGCGACATGACACGTCTTTGAAGTTGCTTTCAAGCGTTTTTTCTTGATGGAGCAAGTGACGTAGAGAAATGTCTTAAAAGATGCTTAAATTCTGTGATTGAACAAACGAGGCTTGTTGTTTTGTGATTTATATACAGACTAAAGCTATTTACTGACGGCAAACGAGGTTTTTTTTACTTCAGTGACTCCAAGCATACTTTTCACATAGCAGTTCAATACTCGTTAGCAACAGCGAACCACGTTGCAAGTGGGTATAAATCGAAACGAACTTCTAGCAAAATATGAAAACTTTTAACCGCATTTACAATTTTATTTATTTCCCGCAAATTGTGTCTGGCAACGCAGCAGCCAAGCTAATGGCTGACACGAAGAGAACGTCGAAAAACAGATTGGGTGAAATTTATCAATGCCCAGCTTTACCGAATGTGGGTGCATATAACTCAGACTGTTACGTAACAACGTTTTAGCTTGCGAACATTAACCTAATGGGAGTCTCAGACCTCTGTATTTTTCTACTCGAGCTCGTTAATAATGTGGTAATTAACATCACAATGTTATTGCGTAAATGATTTAGTTGCTTTGTGTGTATTTTTGCTAAAACTGCTTGCTTTCACGCTATAAATCAGGCGGAATGTTCGCAAGTTTAAGCACCTAATTATAATAAAACCAATGCCACCATAAATTTTAACCCTAAATAAGTGGGTTTTACAAACATTCAAACATCGAGGACTATGTCAATGTACTCTTTATGCAAAAATGCTATCGTCAATCAATTCTTTAAAACTTTATTGACACTTACTTGATGCCTTCATGCAATAATGCCCATAACGAGTCACTTTAATTATAGTGTCCTGAACTAGGAAACACTCAGATACAACTATTAATTTATATATTAATTACACTAAATCGCGTGGGCGGAGTCAATAAGCTTGAGCTATCTACCATTTCAAGATAACAATTTCCATAATAGGCAGCTTCAAATTCTGCAGAAGCAGACACAGTTCCTTTATCCTTCGATCAATCTTTTCGCCAAATAATCCTTCAGCTCCACTACTTCCGAGCATCGTGCGATATTTCAACCTTGCTTCCCTTAAATCCCAATCTCGGATCCAGTGAGATCATAATCCTCTTGATACATTCCGTTCTTGGAACAATGTCGAGTTGGCGCGCAATGCCCGCGGGGGATGACTCCTAAATAATTAGGGATCATCTTGAATCTCTCGCAGAAACGAATCGCTACAACTTTTGATAGATTGGTACAGTGATTGAGAAATACTGGATGGGAATTTTTATTAGTTATGTTTGATATTGAGAGAAAATAATATTTTATTTCTGTAACACAATGAAGTTTTGACGGATAATGAACCCAGCCGCAGGCTGATATTTTTGTTGTTGTGCAGTTAAATATTGCGGTCCTAATATGAAACGCATTACACGAAATTAATTATTTCTTTGTGAACTATTATGTTATCTTTCATCCTAACAACATCTTGAAAGCTTTCTGACATTTTCAAAGGGTGAAACTTAGACGATATATCCTCGATGAATATTTTTACTACTACAATACTACTTACTAATACTTCGTGTAAGACAGCAGCAAAAATAGTTAATTTAAATTAACAACGTACACCTATTTACTCTAAAATTCAAGTAACAATTTCGTTGCTTTAATACCTTAAAAGTGGGATTATTTAGTTAAAGTGCGATAAAACTACACGCTGTAGCCGTGTTACCTGCAGAAAACACATTTTTAAACGTGTTTGTTCTTATTTTATTCAAGTGGTTGCGATTTATTTCCTTACACCAGGTGTTTTGGTCTAGCTTGGAAGGAGTCCAAGAAAGCTCGAGTTCCCAACGATTTTTAGACGTTATTTCAACGTTTTAAGTAAAATAAACGGCGACTGCCTCGATGTAGTTGACGTAAATGGAATATCTTTGAGTTTGATTGCATCATGTTATTGTTTAATTTTGTTTTTGGTGGGTAAATAATACTAAACGAACTTTCATAAGAATATGGCACTTACAAACCTGCAAATTACATATTGGTAAATAAACGATGTAATAAAAATAAATTAAAAAACAATTTCTAAACATCCAAACAGAATTTACGCGCCAATTCCCATTCAAAGAACGATCTGGAACAAGGGAACGATGAACGTTTACAGTTACTGTTTATTCATGGCTCCGAGCGAATTAAACTGCGAACCGGTGATAAGCGCGAAACGGATATGGCAACAATACTGATCCGGCATTACTGGCCAGAGACAAAAGATACCCGGTTAGTACCTGTGATTGTTTATGGAAATTTCGCCGGGTGCTAAACGCTTTATGATTTTTTACGGTTGCGAATGAATGCTAAATATTTTTAAATGTTTTAGCGAATATAAAGGGTTACTCGGAATCGTAGCGGCCTGTACTGAATATAAGGATTAAGTCTGATTCAATTTTTGTTTTTATTATTTTGTTTGTATGATTTTCTCATTCATAAAGCTTTTCTTTCAGATTACTAATTGAATATTTAATACATAAAGTAATATAATAAATAACTTAGAAGTAAAAATGTTTTTAAGTCAAGCAGTTTTTAAGGGCTTCAAAAGTTAATAAAATTTTATTAGACTTTCAGTTTTTAAGAACTTATTTAAAAAACAAACAATAAATCGAAATTACTACAAAGACTATAGGCAATAAATAGCAGTCCCAAAAGAAAAGGGTTTAGCGCAAATCTCTCAATAAACCACATAATTTTCGCCGATACATTTAAGCAAAGCTTATAGGCCACATGTGCGCCATTCAGTTCAGCTGTGGGTCAGAAAACTTATACTCATATAACTTATTCATAGACTAGTTTTTTTCCATGTCTTCAGCTGAGTATCTATTATTTTTTATTTTTTTAACCCCAGAGAATTTCTTGTCTCTATCAATTCACAATCTACTATTTCTACTGTACCTAAAGTAAGGAAAATTAAAGTATTTGTGAGCTGCTGTCAGATAACTTTATTCGTGGACGTTTTTCAAAAGATTTTCCAACTCTATTCTACTTAAACAATAATATAGAGTTTCGATTTCAATTCAGATTCAGTTTGTTTGTTTCAATAAGATTTAAGGACTTACAGTTCAGCCTCCAGACGAAATCGTTAGGCTCTACCTACTGTGTTTACTCTGTTTAGAATATAAACACAACTATCAATATAGAGAAAGTTGGAACCCACATAGAGGCTTAGGACGAGAACATGAATAAGTAAACCTTTTGTAACTTTTAATCGAAAACCTATTTTGAATTTGGGAGGCCTACAGTTCAATAATTATTCTTGTCTTTGTTACGTTTAATTTCGCATTAAGTAAGTACAATAAAAAAATGGTAATCGAAAGATGGCTTCGGGCTTTGGAAATTTGGTTGTATTTCGAATATTCGCTGCCTTGTCCAGTACTAAAAAGATAGCAAGGTATAACAAAAAAAAGAAACCCTTTTGAATTCGGAACAGCAAGTTTGACAGTAAATCAAACATGGCCGCGTTGCGTTCGGAAACAGCGTTACAATCTGGCACCGCGGTCGGAAGCATTAAAAACTAACAAAGTAGAAAACGAAACGGAATATCTGAGCGAAGCGATCTCTCGGGTTTTACTGCTCGAATGAACGGGCAAGCACGTAAGGCTGCATTCATACTGACATTGTAGTACATATTTAAATTTTTGACAATCATCTAGTAGTACTTAAATGACAAAGTATTTAAGTGACACTTTGAATTTTCATTTATTCATGACCGGGTAGTTTTTTACGTAACTACGATTGTACTGGTTATGATGCTCTTCATTCAGTTCAGCTAACATTTTCTGATGATTAGAGCAGTGAATAGGACCCCGTGACAAGAAACCACTATACTGTCTGAAATCTTATTTACCAACTTCCATTTTGTTTCAAATTGTAGTCGTCTTTTTTTTCTAAAAACCCTGGCATAAAATACTACTGCTACTCAGTTCCTTCTCCTTAAAGAGCCATTTCCTTTAGTCGCTATTATAATCGTATCCTATGATTGCGAAAGGCTGCATTTTATACAGTGGGTTATTACGACGACATCGTAAAATATTTGTGGCCGAACCCTTGAGCCGAGTCGTTCAGGAACATTCCTTTGTGTGATTTGAACTAGCCTTTGTACCGTTCAAATGTATTCAATCATTGCTATGTTGGGGTTAATCTTGATTAACCTAAATAAATATGAAGACACGCATTTGTATGTGTATTTATTTACTGACACACGTTTGTGCGAGGACGTAGAAAATGTATTAAGTAAACGATCGAAACGATAAAACGTGAGTAGTTGCAAGTTATATTTTTGTATCTTTAAAATTCTTTAGATGGTGTTCAAATTTTTCAGAACGCTGGGTCAGTTTGCATGCCTACAAATAAACCGTAATGTTTTGTTTAAAATAATTGAAAAAGGGCTTACAATTCTTATATATTAGGTATTATTCATTGAATATATTCTTATTATACGAATAGAACACGCTATAAATATCATCATATTATATTTATCTACGTTTTACCTCCTTTAAAAGCGTATTTGCTTCATATTTTTCATAAACCGCTTATTTGTTTAACGGTATAAGCTCTCAAATGTGATCAAGACCTCGTCGCGGACGTAAACTCGATTTACATCAGGCTTGCCTACAAAATATTTCAAGGAATATTAGCCTTTACTCGTACAATTTCAAGCCGGGAGCGTTTTATTACAGACGCCCAGTTGGCCAGCCGATAGTGATAATATACCCTGAATGTATATGTAGATCGTCTGCAAACTCCATTATTTTTCGTTCAAAGGCTTAAAAGGGCGAAAAATTTTGTCGGAATTTCTGGGAACGCAAATTATTTCACTTCTTCGCGTAAGCGGAACTTTTTATAACAAGTTTACTTGACTGTTTTCGGATTACCGGAATAATTTCGGTAGGGAGAGGCAAACTGATTTTTAGACCACTTTTAAAGCCTGAAGAGCCACTTTCATAAAAAAGCTTTGTTCATTATTATAAGAAGTCCCTTCATAAAATATGCTTTTCTAATAAATTTGGAAGGTTCTGTCTTAAATAAATATACCGTCCGTGAAGTAGGTATTCAGAATTGCTGAAAAATATGTATTTTTCCGTTCACCCTCATGAATAATTCGTTTTATAAGTAAGTTACTGAAAAATATTCTTTTTGACTAGTCTTGGTGTAGGCCGTTATTTGTTTAAGGTTCAAGGAAAATATCCAATCCAAATTCAATAATCTCGAATAAAACATTTTCGATTTCGGACTTTGAATTAATTTTGTGAAAATTGAATGAATAGTGTTTCAGTTTGATCGTAAGAACTTTCCAGAAATATGTAACTTAACTGGAACTACTGGAACAGTCATGAAAATTTCAGCCAAATTGTTTTGATTGAAAGGTTTCACGACAGTTGTATTTGAATATACAGTAATTTCATTTCAATAAATGTTGAATACTGTAGTGAAAGTCTAGACTGCTTTGAGTGAATATCTGACAGTAACGTGCATAAGAAACTGCACATTCCGACAAACAAAATTCCCTTCTCTGTAACGTACGAGGATCACAAGCACTCAAAACAATGAAGTGATCTTGTAAATAGATATCATAATAAATAATATTCTCGTAACAAATTATGGGAATGCGACCAACCACTTTCCCGTGCGTAGAGTGGGTACTTATAACAAGGACATTTGGTAATAATATACATTTAGAAGACATTCACCTGCCCCTCGGCGACTATAATCGTAACCATTGTAATAACGGGCACAGCCATCATCCGACTATCTAATTACATTACTTTAAGTAGTTTCCCTCGTTTTACTTCAACAACGTTGAAAAGATAATACCCTTTAAACCTGGTTCGAATCCCACCAGGGACAAATATTTGTGTGATGAGCACGAGTATCTGTTCCGAGCCTTGTTGTTTATCTATAAAAGCATGCATTTAGAAGTATAATATATATATGTGGATATGTATATCAATTATTTGGTTACCATAAAACAAGCTCTGCTTAGTTTGAAAACAAATGACTGTATGCCATTTGCCCAATGATATTTAAATTTAACGCACTACAAAATACAAGTAAATTTTACAACATTTCCTGAAAACTTCCACATTTAGAAAAGATGAAGCTGATTTAAAAGCCCTTCCTACCTGACGTAATCCGATTACATAAATATATGCTCCAAAAATAATCCGGATTATAGGATACGTTTAAAACCACCAGGTTTTCTTAACTTGACGGCAAAAAATATTCCCCGGCGATTTATTTAGGCTGGCAACTTTATTACAGCGGCCGGCTTGACGTATCGCTTAATTAATCAATAGGCATCAGTGTTGGGCGTCAGACTACGCGATTGAATCGATGCTTCTGCACTTACATGAATAATCGGATCGTTTTAACGATGTTTCAACGAAGTCAATCTGATTGCTGTTTTTATTACATCCCTCAGTGATTTATGAAACGAATAAAAATACTTCTCATTAAACAACAGTAGCCAGTTCTGTATTGTACTATAACCAACTCCTTAAAAGTAATGGGCTATTAGGATTGCTTTACTCATACAAATAATTAGGAGAATAGTTGATTTGCTTTTTCTTTAGCCCACAGAGATGTCACAACTTGGTAAACTTTCATTGCAGTATTAAAATACGAGTCACTTTTAAATAAATCATTACAATATTAAAACAACGTAAAGAGTAACATCACTAGACTACAATCACGCGGGCAGCGCTACAGAAGGGCATTTAGGGAGCCCCGACTGACCCATAAAAGTCAAATTTTGTATTGGGTCATGTGAAAAATAGACGGATTTGTTTTGACGTAGTTTCGTGCCGAGAAATTTATTGGATACCAATATTGGATGAGGATTGTTATATTCATACGTTCATAGTTCATTCGTGGAACGAAAAAAAGCATGACCATTTAAAAATTGGAATGCCGATTTTTGGTTTATGGACGTTTCACAGGCCAAGTGTCTGACGTATTGACGTAATTAAATTCCATTTCCGTATTTAAATACTGCCAAATCATTGCTGTCACATTGCTGCGCCAGAAACGATAAACTTTTTAAAACACTTAACGGTCAAGAGTCAAGTGTCAAGTATACCAACAAAAATTGAGTTTTTGATACGTTACGATCATACTAACAAAAAACATTGGTCTTGGGTCCGTAGACATTAATGGACAATCTAGTCACAATTTGAAAGCTGGGTTCAAACAACCTTTGACATACTAAAATAGATTCGTAAAACTGTGCTTCTAAGTTGTTTCCAGTCTATTTATACCGGCCTAAAACAGTTTTATTTTTAAAACTAATCCGATATCGACCCTTGCCAACTTACAAGCACTTTATTTTTGCGAATGGATTTTAATATTTAAGAAGGAATAATATTAATAAGTAATACACTGTAACACGGATATTTTTTTGTTGAGAAAATGTTGTGACAATATTAAGTCAGATAGTTTTAGAACTTGTAATCATTTTTTTCAATTTTCTTTATTACGATTTACCTAATTTTTTTTCGTCATAAGAAGTTATGATGTTTCCTTAGCATTTAATTGTTGATTGATTTGTTAAAACATTGTGTTTTAGATCTCTAGTCACAATATTATAATAATATGAATGTTATAGCTTCAATTTAATCAATAAAGACTTACAAAGATATTAAATGTATGCATACAAGTAGGTATTAGGTATATGTATTGTACACATATCATGCTACAAAACTTTTTTTCATCTCTATTCTCGATCGTTTTTCCTCTGTCCCTTGAACGGTATGGTCGCTCCCGAAATTTATTGGAAAAGGTAGACTTCAATAATGGCAAGTTGTGAACTGAATATTAAAATGATGGCACCCAGTTTTTGTTTTGAACTTCCAACAAATATTTTACATGTCCTAAAAATGTTTAATTATATAACGAATACCTTTTGCATCGAGTTGAATTTATGATAACCGTAAAAAATGATATAGCCTTTCTGAAAGCTCATAAAAAGTGCAATCAACGTTAAAATTCGGAGGTGTAATCTACATTATGTTAAAGAGACGTAAAATAAAACGTCTGAACGCATTAAAGCAATGTTAGCATAAAGTAGAGCGTACCAGCTGAGTTTAATTTTAACCTACTACATTATCGAGTGGGGTCATGCTCATGTTCACAGAGGTTTAATACACGAACGTTTTCACTTGAACTCTGGTGCGGTAACGGATCAACCGTATAATTGATTTAATAGCTCAGTGGGTGGCTTTACTGGCTTTTTTATTTCACAGGATCAATTTCGATGCAGGGAACGTTAATTACTTTTTACAGGAAAAACGTGGATGCTCACAATATTTTCCATGATGGATATTGGTTTTTGAAACTCGTATCGGTTAGTTCGGAACTCGTTCTAGTGATACCTAAATCAGATTTTCCAATTTCCAATACTTCAATATTTCAGCTGTGCCAATAGTTAATTCTGGTTGCCATCAATCTGCACACACAATTATACGCACTTTACAAAAGCTTTATATCTATACTAATATTATAAAGCTGAAGAATTTGTTTGTTTGTTTGTTTGTTTGTTTGAACGCGCTAATCTCAGGAACTACTGGTCCGATTTGAAAAATTATTTCAGTGTTAGATAGCCCATTTATCGAGGAAGGTTATAGGCTATAAATGATCACGCTACTACCAATAGGAGCAGAGTACCAGTAAAAAATGTTTCGGAAACGGGGAACATTTTGACCCATTCTCTCTTATGTGACGCAAGCGAAGTTGCGCGGGTCATCTAGTAGTAAATATTAGGAGTCTGAATTCAAATGTTTAGTTTGAAATATTTTGCGATCCTTCATCTGAGCGCAAGCGGTTTATGCACGATCTGCATATCTTGCTACGAATGTCGTAGACATGCTACGCTTTCCTGCTACAACGCCCCGCTACGGGGCATTTTATATTACTACGAAACACTCATTTTTATATTACCCAGGAAGACTCATTTAATTAGCCTGCTCACACTAAACCATAAAATGAATTCCATCAAATTATTATAAGTCAATTTCCGTATAGGAAAAAATATCGAGTAAAAGATTGTCATACGTACATATATAGCTACGTAGTTACCCCATATTTTCGGTATTTCGGCTATTTCGTTTAAAAAATATTTGATTACTAGTACTTTGACACATAACATTATACGATCTCATTTTTGTTCCGTTTATTATATCATAAGCTTTGTTTTTACTTTGTATAATAAGCAATACAACCGGTATTAGCTAGCATGATAATAAACTTGGGTATTACGTCGTCAGTCACCGAATGAGCTATTAAGCACAACACGACGTCTGTTTATTAATGTTGTCGCCAAAATATGGCTGCCCCCCGTCAGGATAACTCGAAAAACCCTAACACGCTGGTCTACAACTCTTTATATGAACAAACGCTATGTGCAGCACGTGACACTATAAACACAAAACTACTACACGTTAATGGGGAGATATACTTACTAAAACCGGTTCTCAGAAATATATATGGAGATCACAGATTTTGACGGACTTCAAAAAAGGACATTGTCTCTCTCCTATCATTTATTGGGTGGACAGTTTTTGATGAATCTTATGTTATTCGAAAGGTGTTTCCCATGTGGTCCCGTTTGATCCAAAGGACAGGAGTCGTTTTTGAAATATTCTTAAAATCGCGTACCTTTTAACATTAAAGTTTGTTTCGAGATAACAAACTGCTATTTTTCCTTAAAATGGGTTTTTGTTTTTATTGTTACGCATCTACCATAGACGATGCCTGTCAATATAGTCTTAATAATAATATAAAAGCGTAACAGCACTCGAAACACGATAGACACTCATCGTTTTCCTGAAACACGATCAAAAATAACATGCGGAGATTGAACGTGAGCTCGTAATATGTCATTTGCGCGTATCGTTATGCCAATAAATGGAATCTCGTATCGCAGGCAGTCCTATTATGGTTCACTCAACTGCCGGGGCGTGTTAATATTGTGTTAAGCAGTTGGACTACTGTTTTTGCACGTATACTTGGACTTAAGAATTTAGTTGCAGTACCTCAATCTTTTATTTAACAAACTTTTTTGCTAGTTATTAGTAACTAAACGTTTGTATTAAGCCTGCTACACTCATATGTGTGCCGGTCGGGTTAATTTACACATATTCGGATTTGGCGCCCAGCTTGGCTGATTAATGTCGAACCGAATATGTGTATAGCAAGCTTTATAAGCAGTTTACGCAACACTAAACTACAATAAAAATAGTATGTGAATTACACGTACTTGCTGTATGCTTAGAAAGCCATTAGTAATCTTCGCGACCTCCTAATTAACTTAACAAAGAAGTGGCTCAATTAGGCTATATTAACTCTTATCTTTGTCACGCAACCCCATGCTGGGATCACAAGGACGTATAAAACACGCAATTTTAAAAGAAACGCGTCATTTTCCTCTTTAGCACCCATTGTACGAGGATTCCGGGGAGAAATAGGCTGGCACACAGTGTGACATCTGTCCTATTGAAGTTTGAAGGTCTTTCTTTGTTTGGCTTCTCATTGATGTTGATAAATAAAAGTGCATAGTAAGAGATCGCCATTGTTCTTAGCTCGTGGATATTTGTGGATATTTATTTCCTTGTTTTGTTATATTTTAAGTCGTTTGGAGCATAATACATGCATACAATAATAAGACCGTGGGTGATATAAATTCCGAAATATAAAATTGAAAAAAGTTTATTATAGCTATGCATCCCATTTGAGAAATGGCTCTGAGCTTTTATCACATTTCATTTGTAACATCTATTTTAATATTGCAGCTATCTGTATATTAATACCAAAGGAAGGACAGAGAGCTATAATTTCACGAAATGGAGTGAAAAATTGCAAATGAATGGCGACAGAGACGCTCGCAAAATAACTTTCAGCATTACGATGTCTTTCATTTCTATTTCTGATGTGAACACAGAAGAACGAATGAATGAGGAATGCATGCAGTTTATTTCATTTATTTTTTTAATTAAACATAGTGATGATATTAATTTCCCAAAGCGAATGTTGAACTAGCATTCCAAAATGTCGGCTTTAACGTTGTGTGCAAATTGGAGAATTTTCGTTTTTAAATGTGGCTTGCACTCAGCAGCTCTGCAGCTTAGTTTTATACTTACTCAAATATTTAAACAGACCTTGATCACATGGCATTGTGTGAATATCAATTTTTGTTATCTTCATGTCACATTTATGCCCCATATAACTATGTTTACGACTTGTTCAATAGTCATAAACAATAGCCATCTTCATTAACGATGGGAAAATGACTAGTTTCACAATGCGATAGCAAGTAATAGGGCTGGCCGTAAAATATTATCGGTCTACGTTTCGTTGTACAGTACCGACCATTGTTTCTGAACAAACACAGCTATCCGGAAACAATGAACGTATTATTAGTTCCGGAAAAACTTAAGTGGACCTCTTACCTATTCATTTTGGATTGCGATTATGTTCCTAGAATAGAGTAGCCCTATTATCAGCTTACGGTATTACTTTTCAAGTGCGCAGGATTAGGCTCTTCCCAGAATAAGAGAAATTATGCCAGCGATGTATTATGAGTTTCCGAGCTACTTTATTTTAAATCTCCTACGTTTTAGTGAGGCAAAGTACCGTTGTTATAATTTATCTTTCCGCTTATGCCTTCATGAATTTAATTCTTACTGACATTAGATACCTATAAAAAGTAACTTTTGTGTAACGATTTCACGATTTAAAGCTAACCCGTCTTTGATGGAGTTTAGGATAAGGATAATTGAAGACCTGGCGTTAAAAGGCTTTCAATTTTTTAACATCGACACGAACAAAATCGCGGGCGCTAGTTTAGCATAAATATTTGCTCTACCTTAATTCCGAGTACTTAGCTATAATGGTGCCTTCTGTCTATTACCTCTTCATAAATCGATCTCCATTATAGTCAAAACAACCCCTCTGTTCTCAATAATTGGAAAAGCTTAACAAAGAATGCGACAGCGCTAAATTCGACGTGCGTCTTAACAAAAACTCTTTATAAGAATGTAGAGCACGAAAATAATGTTATAGGCTCGCTTGATGAATGAGAATGATTAATGGTAGGTATAACGGCCGCACCTTGCTCCCCTCTATAGCCCTTCTGTGCGGGTAATGAACCATTGAACTAGATACTTAGATAGATGAACGCCTAAATATTATGAATAAGTACAATTTTGACTAAGACTCAGACATCGGTAACAATGTAAGACTCTGTTATCGAGTCGCTTTCGGCGAGTTGTATATTGAAAATCAGTGAGTTTTAAGGCCATTATACTCGATTGATTTATATCTAAATTTAAGTATTTGCCTTGTACTTATTTATATTATACTTAGTCAGTAACTCAAGTTTAATATTGACTTCTTGAGAATTTACAGCTAATTGCAATAATTAATGTTTCAATAATATATGTTATTTATAGCAAGGTGAGATAAGTCCGTTTCATATTTGGCTTCAGCGCTTCAACAGTATTTTTCCTATTAGTTACGTTGCGTTGAGACTAGTAACGCCATCTCTTGAATGAAGTTTAAAACTAAAAGTTTCTCCCAAAGTAATTTTTTCTATGCTTTACAGAAATTACGTATTTTCTATTGTTCAATAATAGAATAAAAAAATTATACTGCATACTTATTAAACTTTGTGCTAATCAATTTGAACTACTTACCAATGATATAATTAAAAGTTATTTATTTATTTTTTAAAAATAACAACAACAATAAAAGATTCAGAGGGTTTATTATAATATCTTTATGTATTGAACATCAATCTTCTTCAAGCAAAATGGAGTCATTCACTAGAATCTCAATCTTACATCATGCTTAAGTCTTCCAGTATATGGCAATATTTACATAGTTACTTTAGTCAAGAAGCAGTACTCTATTTTTGTCAACTCTTACATTTGGCGCGCTTTTCAATTTTTTAATAAACTTATCAGCAATTCGGTCATCCACTTCCCGACCGGTAGCCTCGGTATATTCCGATAAAACTTTCTTTTGCAGTCTTTTAAAAGGCACTTCATTGCCCTTCTTCTCCAAAACAGACATGATAACCGCATGCCAGTTAAATTTGTCACCACTTACTGCTAGTTCTCCAATTTTGGCAACATTTTGATCATGAAGGCAAATACTTTCATCTGCTTCCTCTTCATCAGTTTTAAGTTTCTTTTTTACCGTTTTTTCTTTGACCGGTGCGACCGGTTCCACTGGTTCGGCACCATTTTCTACTGATTCTTGATGTCCTACACTGTTGACGGTGTCTTGCCTCTTGCGTTTCTTATTCTTACCATTTTTACCATCAGCAGGGTTCTCATCATCGTCAACAGATTCAGACTTATTCTTCTTCTTCTTTCCTTTTTTGGTTTCTACCTCTTCTTCAACTTCTTCAGGTGGAGGAGCTTCAGCACTCTGTAACTCTGCTTCATACTTCCTGCGTTTTTTCTCCTCTTTCTTTTGCTTCTTGGTTAATTTCTTACCATTGACGGGTTCTTCATCACCATTCTCTTGCTCTTCGCCATTTTCTTCCTTATCTCCGTTTAACTCCTCACTACCATTCTGTTGGCTATCTTCATCAGATCCAATTTTAGGTTCTTCAGCATTACCATTTGTTTTCTCATCTTCAACTTCTTTATTCTCGTCAGTGTTTTTCTTTTGATTTTGGTTCCTATTGTTGGCATTAGATAATTCGGAAAGTTTAACTGATATCAGGTCCCAAGCCTGATCCATGTCTTTAGGGTTAGTTTTTGGACCGCAGACATTTTTTACAAAGTTGATGAATTTTGGCTTCTTGCGGGGAGTGTTGTTGTGTTTACTGACAGTCTCAATGATTCTCAGTACATTCCGGGGAGCACTTTTCTGTTCGTCTAATACCGATTGTAACATTTCAACCCAAGTACTTTGTTTTTTCTCTCCTTTCTTCTCCTTAGATACAAATCCCTTCCCAGAGTAGCGCTCCTCCTCCGTTATACACTTAATGTGTGCATCATACTCCTGTCCACTAAAACAAATCCACAAAATATCATTGATATAACCTGTGTATGTAGAAAACTCAAGATTAGTAGTACCGTGCCAGCTCTAATAGAATTATTAGTAGTACTGTGTCAGTTGAAAATAGGCCGGCGAGCAAATGTAAACAAACGCATGTTTTGAAATACTTACTAAAAATCTTTAAAACAATCCATGCAAGATAAATTGGGGCTTCGGTTTCTACATTTTATTAAATAATGTTTCTCGACTTTAGGTTTCTGCACAGACTCCCCGCAATACCCACACGTGAATACAACCATTGCAAATATCAAAACACGTGCTTTTGTTAGAAATTTGTTTTGAACAATATTAATTATAACCTGTAACAGAAATAGATAATCACATTTACAATGGCGACATCATTTCTCAATCAAAAGATTTTATGTATTAAAAACGAACATTTTTCTATAAATAGTATATTGCCATTACCTAAACAGCTAGGAAAATTTTAAAAATTGAATTTTATTTTATTGCGATTTAGTGAAACTTCTCTCAAATATGTCAAACTCGGTCAATCCGTCAACTGTCAAGTCGCTAAGCGTTTAGTTAGTCTAACGAATGTCGATTCAAATAAACACGATTATTTGTTTGTTAGTTTGTTACAATTTGAGAAATTACCTTCCCGGCAGCTATATCTTTTATTTATTTTATTAACGGTAATGCTATCATTTAAGTATCAACTTAATCCTTCATCTGGTAACTAAATGCCGTTGCTTTTACTTATATTCAGCTCGTAGAGCAGTTTTTATTGCTCTTCCATATTTCCTACGACTTTAACTTAGCAAAGCTTACTTTTTTTATTGACAGATTTATAATCGAGAAATAACTTTCAAAATGTAAGTGCATAAAGTTTAGTTGTTGTCAATTTCCAGAATTCGTTCATCGGAGTCAAGACAATCGGCATTCGGACCACCGGGACCACTCATTCATTATATCATTCATTCAAGTAAACTGTTTACGAGTGGGGTGTGTCCAAAATATTTTAAGTTTGTAACGAGTTTTTAAGATGAAATAACACATTGATCACATAAACTTAACAAAAACTTTACAGAAATGGGTATTCACTATGTCTATCTACTCTTATCCATCGCTATTGGTAAGTTCCAACATTACTAAACCCCGACAAAGTTACGCTAACTTTTTGTCGTATGTTTGTAATTGTTCCAAAAGAATCATGAATCACAGTTTCATTGAGTTATTTCCCCAAACAATGACTTATTTCCCTAAACAATGAGGTATTTCCCTAAACAATGTTATCAATGACAACTAAACCTCGTAAATAATGTGAACGTTGTGTAGGTACTGAAAACTAGTAAGAATCTTTTGATGTTCCCGGCTCTAAGTTTGTGACAGCACTTATTTTTTTACAAAACAAACAACAATATGTGTATTGGAAATTTTCTAGGTGTAATCAATGCGAATATATATGGCAGCGAAAATGCGATAAATGGTATAGGTAAAGTGGTAAAAGTAGAAGGGCAGGACATCATTACTTGGTGCACCACGTCGGTGCTAGAGCAGACTAAATGTGAGAAACTAGCAAGGTCTGTTGTACAGGATAAAGGACTGTTTGGACAGGATTATATTGAGTTGCAGTGTAAAAGAGTAAGTACAATATTTCAGCTTGTTATGTTAAGTTACATTCATCATGAGTTCTGTGTCACTTGGTTACTAAAACAAATGGTAGTTTCAGAATATAGCATGTTCTAAAAAGTAAAATGGCAAACTTTTTTATATTATTATCTACGGTATGGCCTAAGGTCTAAGCCACACAATATGTAGATAGATACACTTTTAAGCCACAAATGAAGATGTTTTTTTGTTTTAAATATTTCTCTGTCTGATGCCAACTGAATAATCTGCAATAGATGTAATAATTATTTGTATTTTTTTTTTGCAGGCATTTGACACAGAAGAATGCATGACATGGGTTGATAGAGGTGAAGCCTCTTTGCTGGGTCTTGATGCTGGAGAAGTATATGTTGCTGGCAGATATCATTCACTTGTGCCTATTCTTCAAGAGGTAATATAACTATTTTTATACGAAAATTCTTTCTTATAAATGTACCAGTTTTTCTTTGCTATAAAAGAGGATACATAATAAAACCTTTATTGTTTGAATTCAAACATGGAATGGAAGTTATTTTTGTTGGAATGTTTGAGATACAGTGGGAAGAATGTTTGAAAGAGTTTGTTTAAATTTCAGTATTCAAATATTTTGATTAAATCTTATTTTTATAAATGAATCAATGATATTCTGTATGATTATGTTATGTATGCTTGAAATGCAAAAAGTTCTAAATAAATTGTTGGATTCCAAAACCAACATGCAAATCTAATCCTTCTCTTATATGCCAAAATAAGTGAGGATGGATGTATGCTTGTTTACTACATTTTCATGCAAAAAGTACTGAACAGATTTTGAGGAAATTTGGTAGACATTCTGTCTTACCTCCCCTTACAAAATATGTGTGTTAACATCTGACTTTTTGCAGTTATATGGGCGAGGAGAACCTTACCAGTACTCAGTGGCAATAGTGCGTAAGGGAGCTCTACCACAGCTGCAGCCTGGAGCCGGACTCCATGCACTGAGAGGGGCTAAGGCCTGCTTCCCAGGTGTTGGTGCTCTCGCTGGTTGGGTGATGCCAATACATGTTGTAAGTGACTAGAGAACTATAATTGTATTGAGCATGTTTTAATTGTCAATTTATACTAAGCATGGAAATATTTGACATATAATTCATAACATTCATAGGGATTGTTAGAAGAACAATATTTCAGATCATAAACTTACTATGAACCTCAGACCATCTTGTCAAATTATTTCTCTTGGCATATACTAATTTATTCAGCTCAGATGTTCACAATTTCTACCCAATTTGTTTTCACCTATGGTCATTTAAAGAAATTATTCACGTTTTCTTTTGTTTAAGCTAATGCAAGAAGGAGGACTCAAAATTACAGATTGTAATAATCATGTGAAGTCAGCTATAGAATTCTTTGGTGAATCCTGTGCCCCCAACTCATTGAAAGACATGTACAATCCTATTGGAGATAACTCTGACAAGTAAGTCCTGAATTATTTATTAGACTTATTATATTATACATTCAAGAAGAAAAGTTAAACACACATTAAATACACTTTGAAGTGTAGTAATAACACAGTGGAATAAGTTTTCGTCTCTTATACAAGTGGTTGAGGGCAGGCTGAAAACTTAAAGCAATAGTGTTGCTTTGTGTAATGACTTAAAGAAAAAAAAATTAAATCACATTATAATGGTGTAAAAAATATCTTGACATTGTCCCAACAATCACTTGGATTGGCAAACAATTGTAAATGTATTTTTAAGGATATTAGCACACCTAATATATCTTATTTCTTTCCAGGCTTTGCCAACTATGCACGGGTGGAGCAGGCATTCGATGCACGTTAGCTGACCCCTACGCCGGTTACGAAGGCGCTTTGAGATGTCTCATAGCTAATAACTCGGGTGATATCGCCTTTGTTAGAGACACTACTATACAACATGCTTTACTCTCTCATACTATACTTGGTGAGTTTTATCAATCTTTCAGTAGTTAAACATTATTTACATTATAGATTAATATGGAATTATGCCCTAAGTTAAAGAATAGACATTGTATCTGTGAAAATAACTTGTTCAAATCTATTTTAAATCTTTTTTTGTTATCTTTACACTAACGTCCTGCAATATAAACTAGTATTCTTATTAACCAGCTATTCGGATTGGGGGCTTACCAATGACCTTCACAAAAGGAAACTTCTTTAATTGTGCCATATGTCGTACGAAGAACAAAGCTATGCAACTTTGAAGCCTATAGACTCAATAATGAACTAATCAAAAACAGTATGTGGTTGCTGCAAAGGCATTACAAAGAAAACGACTTTTCATTAAGTTATTTAATTATAGGGGGTGTAACAGAGGACCAGTTCGAGTTGATATGTCGAGACGGCACTCGTCGTGCAGTCACGGAGTCGGAGCGATGTAACTGGGGCCGCGTGCCTGCTGACGCTATCGTCACTAGCAGTGCAGTCTCTATGGAACAGAGGAAAAGGTACATATGAGTAAAATTTATCCATTACTAGAGGATAGTAGAGTGCCGAAGCCACTTTTAATGGCCCAAGCTTTACAGCAGTTCATCATTTTTATCTGTGTTGGGAGCATACAATGACAAACTTTCAGCTACTGGAATGAAAGAAAACTTTACTTAATTTTGGTTGGGGAATTTGTCTTTAGAAAACGGTTTTAAGAACTTATTAAAAGAGGCATCTGACATGCTTGAACGTCTGTGTGATTCTATTTGTAACACCTATTATATTTTTCAGATACCAGAACTTATTCCAAATAATGTTCCAACTGTACGGCGAGCCAAACTCGTTGAACAGGAACTACAATCTTACTAACGGGTATCCGACCAACACGCCGTACAATCCGTACTCGACCACTGAACCATCGCGGTATTCATACAACAGGGATAGATTTAACAACAGGCAGTTTGATGATGAAACTAATAGGTAAGTGATTGCAATATGATTTACTCTATTTTTGTATTCTTGTAACCAGTTTCCAGTTCCACCGTTCTGAAGAAGAAAACAGTTTTTTATCTTACGTCTGCTGTCCCATTATGTAGCAGATGGCTTAACCAACACTTATTCAGAATCTGTCTAATTGGTCCTTAATAAGGCATTTTTATTTTTCATGTGTCTACCATTATATTCTCAGTTTAAAGTGAGTATCTTTATTGAAAATGCAGGGGCCGAAACAGGTCAGTAAAGTCAGTAGAAGTCAGTATTTTTGGACTTGGTCAGTAAAAGTCAGTATTTTTGAAAATCGGTCAGTATTGTCAGTATTTTTCCAAACTCAATACATTTTTTTTGTTTTCCTTTGCTGTTGGCCAATCAAACATTCTCGATCTGCCTAGTAATAATATCTGAGGGCTGCTTTGGATGCTCTATACAACGTGTCCCAAATCTCAACGTCAAAACGAAAACCTGAGCTAGGCAGAGTTGTGTTGGATCTCAAAAAATATTTTTAAAAAATCTATCTCATGTAGTTTCAAAATGGCAACCATTTTTGTAAAATTGCCACCCTCTGATGAGTTTACGTCTACTGTGGCTAAAATGACTTCTTTTTTAGTTCTTTTTGTTGGTTTGTGTGGAGTATGCCTAAGTAACGTTCCTACAAATTTGAATTCATTATTTTGCACACAACTTCATTGGAATTTCTGAAAATATCCCTTTTATGGCGAACTACGCCTTGAAAATATTTAATCACTCAACTTTGACAGTCAGTCCTGAAAAATAATTGTACTACGCTTTTTCGGCATGTACCCTTAAAAGTTGGCGCATTTAATGGGCTTTCGAAAATGGCATCACACTTACTAAATTATTTCATAGACGTCGAAAAAATAAAAAAAAATCTTAAGATAGTCAATATTTAACTTATATTATTAGTTCGTCATAAAACTTTCTTATATCTAATATTTTTTGAGAGCCAACACAACTCGGCCTAGCTCAGGTTTTCGTTTTGAAGTTGAGTTTTGGGACACGTTGTATATTATTATGTGGATGATCTACGTGTATATTGAAGCATCCATTGCCTTGAAAACATAGCAAATTAAAATTTTAAATTTTTCTGAAATCAGTATTTTTGAAGTGAAAACTTCTTAAGCGGCGTTGCTCACTTTTTTTGGAATGGGTAAAAACTTTTCAACTCGCGTCAAAATTCGTAAGATCTGATCGAAAATTCGTAAGACCTGATCGAAAATTCGTAAGACCTGATCGAAAATTCGTAAGACCTGATCGAAAATTCGTAAGACCTGATCGAAAATTCGTAAGACTTGATCGAAAATTCGTAAGACCTGATCGAAAATTCGTAAGACCTGATCGAAAATTCGTAAGAACAGATCGAAAATTCGTAAGACCTGATCGAAAATTCGTAAGACCTGATCGAAAATCCGTAAGACCTGATCGAAAATCCGTAAGACCTGATCGAAAATTCGTAAGAACAGATCGAAAATTCGTAAGACCTGATCGAAAATTCGTAAGAACAGATCGAAAATTCGTAAGACCTGATCGAAAATTCGTAAGACCTGATCGAAAATCCGTAAGACCTGATCGAAAATCCGTAAGACCTGATCGAAAATTCGTAAGAACAGATCGAAAATTCGTAAGACCTGATCGAAAATTCGTAAGAACAGATCGAAAATTCGTAAGACCTGATCGAAAATTCGTAAGACCTGATCGAAAATTCGTAAGACCTGATCGAAAATCCGTAAGACCTGATCGAAAATCCGTAAGACCTGATCGGAAATTCGTATGGATGGTGGAGGCCAATAACTGAAATTTTTTTTTTACATTTCACACGAATCACCCAAAAAACGGTTTGGAAATGGTCAGTAATTGGTCAGTATTTTTGAATTTTTGGTCAGTAAAATCAGTATTTTCGACCATGGAACTTGTTTCGGCCCCTGAAAATGTCATAATTATGTATGTCTCAATAACCTTGTATTTTTTTAGAACAAATTCGTTCCCGCCATTCGCGCCCCGCGTGGACTCCGGTGGTCAACTTATTGAGCCATCATTCCAGTTATTCAAATCCAATGAGACTACTGACCTATTACTTCAGGTAAGCACACAGTATAGTCTTACAAAACCTAAAAAAATTGTGATATTTTTTAAATTAATTTAAACTTGACTTCTACTAATGGTACTTCTACTTACAGTCGTTCATATCACCTATATTTAAAAATAACCATCTATAACATTCAGGTTTTAAAGTCAGCATTTCTTATGCCCGGTCTAAAGTACATTTAGCGGTAGTTTATCTATGTTTCTATGTTTATATATATATTGGCTTAGCCTTTGTTCCAAGCTATGTTGGAGTCGGCTTCCAGTCTCACCGAATGCAGCTGGATACCATTGTTTTACATGGAGCGACTGCCTATCTGACCTCCACAACCCAATACCTAAGTTATAACATGATACCCTTCGATAAGACTGGTTGTGAGACTTTTAAGCTTCTGACTACTGTTAACGACTGTCAAAGATCTTCGAAAATGACAGCCGGGACCCACAATTTAACGTGCCTTCCGAAACACGGAGGAACTCGATATGTATACGATGGTCACCCATCCACAAATCAACCTCGGCAAGCAGGGCTTAACCTCAGAGATCGATCCGTGCGGCTGTTGTTAACTAGTTTATCTATGTTTATATTTACTTTATATTTATATGAGCTTAAACGTTATTGAATAGATAAATTACCAATAAATGTACTCAGAAACCGTGGGTTAGACTACAAGGGAAGCAACATTCTATACTATAATATTTTCTTTTATTTAGGATGCAACTGTAAACTTCCGTGTCCTCAAAGAGGAAGAGCAGGCGGCTAAGCATATCCTCAATAATAAATTCGTAGGGGGGCAAGCTGAGAAGGCAGTCCTCGGCATCAGAGACTGTCCGGTCAAACGAGCTACATTGTGCGTCACTAGTGATCAAGAAATGGACAAGTGTGTGAAGATGAGGGTATGTATGATACTGTAAAAGCCCGAACTGTGGTAAATCCTAAGATTTTCCGGTAAAACCTAAGATTTACCAACTCTCAATGGTAAAAGTCCGAACTTTCTTTCATTTCGAACTTTTACCATCAATTAATTGGTAAATCTTAGGATTTACATAATGACAAGGTAAAAGTTGATAAAGTCATATCATAACGTGTTCGAGCCGTAATATAATGACATTGCTAGGGATATAATTATATGCCGTAAGGGCGTTAGGCTATTGAGAACTGGGCTACGAACACTTCTTCCTTCACTTACGTCGGTCAATCGTATGAATATAGACGATGTTCTATGGGATACTGCTCAGAGACGTTGACGTGCGCGGCATTTTGCTCCATGTAATTCGCAGTCAACGATGCGTAAATACGACGTCCACTACGTTTCAGCGAATTAAGTCATACTGTATGTGTCTGTATAAACAAGTAATACTACATAACAGATATTTGTAAATTTTTGGATTCGATCAAAAGCTGGTAGTTATCTTTATCAACCACAGTCAGTAAAACTGGCTGGAAAAATGGCAAGTGAAAAGTATGTTCTTCTTGAACTTCTACTGTTCTTTAGGTATAAAACTTTCGTGTTCTCGAGTTTTCGAATATTTTGTACCGGCCTTGATCTCGAACCTTTAAAAAAGGTATCATTACATTTATCACAACAAACATGCGAAATGTTGAGTTGTTTATAAGTCGTTATAGTTAAGAAAAGGTTATCGTCTATCATTGTCGTCAGTAAAACAGATATTGCAATTTTTTGTCTATGTTATTTGTTATTGCCTAACAAAGATAATTATATACTTATACCTATACCTATATATCATAAAATGTTACTGACTGGCACGTAGGTATGTACCGAATGTAGTCAGATATTTTTTTTACATTTATTCTTTAACTCTACCCTTAACAGGATCAGGGGCGCTTTGCACACTCTAGAAAATTTTAACTTAAAAACTAAACTTCTTTAATCATTAGCTGTTGTCCAAAATGCTATAAAAATAAATATATCAAGAATGTAGTCAGACTAGCCAATGAAAAGGGACAAGGGATTTATGTATGTATCTATATAATCTAGTTTAATAAGAACGTAGCCCGTGGCGATTTTTTTGGCGTATCCAGTAAATAAATTTTTCCTCTCCTAATGGAAGAAAAAAATCCCAATAGTTCCATAGAACTACTGTGTTACGCCCGATTTTTGATCGTATCTGTTTTTGTATATATCTTCTTCTTTCCGTTGTGCAGATAGCGCTGAAGGCAGCGTTCCTGTCCCCGCAGCTGGTGTGCTGGCGCGGCCACAGCACGCGGCACTGCGAGCGCGCCATCGCCGACGGCGCCGCCGACTTCGCCGTGTTCGACGCCGCCGACATGCTGCACGCCGCCTATACGCATCGACTGGTGCCCTTCATGCAGGAGGTATATATCAACTGGAATATAAAACTACCATTTTATTAGTCATGTTTACAAGTACTAATAATAAGGAAGATAATAAATGATTGTTTGATGAGAATCAATCAGCCTAGCCTTTCTTCCAAACTATGTTGGAGTCGGCTTTCCGTCTCCCGGGATGCAGCTGAATACCAGTGTTTTACATGAAGTAACTGCCTACCTGACCTCCACTACCCAGTTACCTAGGTTACAAGACGATCACCAACCATTCACAGAACAACCTCAGCAAGCGTTGCTTAAGGTCAAAGATCGATGCGCGCGGTTGTTATTATCTAAGCCACGAGCTCCTCTTTTACAGAAAACAAAAAATCTAAAAACAATGTCTTATTTTGTTAGTGATCTCTTTCCGAATCTGAAAATATTTAAACAACTCTTTCCACCAACTATCTTTTGTTAAACAGGTATACAGCAGTGGCGACGACTGGTACTATGCAGTAGCCGTGGCTAAAGAGCAAGATCCGGACACCGACCTCACATACCTTCGAGGCAAGAACACGTGTCATACTGGTATAGGACATGCTGCCGGATGGGTGTACCCTCTCGCCTATCTTATATCTAATGGGTGGATCAGGCAAGTTTGTTAAAAATAGGTCTTTTTATTTCACAAATTATAAACGCGAAACTTTTTTTTTAAAGACATCTCCCGCACTAAGAATTCCTCTTTTGTCGCGGGGACTTTTAAACATACAAAAAAACGGACACAAAATACAACCAGACCCGGAACAACTATCGATTTGTTTATTCGATTTTATCGATTGGATCACACAAATAATTGCTCCGTGTGGGAATCGAACCCACGATGCAATGGTAGTGGTATGGCGACCTAAACCACTGCGCCACGGAGGCAGTTTGTGGTGTTAGTTTTAAGAAAAAAAGCACATGAATTTTGATAAATTTTGACAAACATAATTTATGATATAGATTAAAATATAGTTTTTTTTTCGAGGAATATTTCCACGCGAACCAAGTTCCTGGCAAAAGATAAATTAACATTTTTTTTTATTTCATACAGATCGTACGGTTGTGACGGCGCGCACGCCGCGGCGGAGTACTTCACGAAGTCGTGTGCTCCCGGCGCGCTCAGTACCGAGTATGTGGACTCTGGGACGGTACCACATGACAACTTGTGTCATCTGTGTCATGGAACTTCGTTCAGGTAGGAAACGAACTGTTCAATTTGGTCGACTTTCCTCTGTGACCACCGACTAGATAGTTTGCGATTGAACATTAATTCTCTTATACGCAGGCTATTACAAACGTGCGAACTACGTCATAATCAAAATAATCATAGGAATGTGACAAAGTGTAAGTGCGAGCGAGAGACTCCGATAAAATGACACGACTTGCTTCGCACGTTTGAAATGGCCCGAGTATAGTGTCTTTCATGTTACCCTGTTATTTTATTATAACTTTCATCTGCAGCACTCATGAGTGGTTATTATAGTCGCTCGCACTTAATTCTAGACAGTTTTTAGTAAATAATATTATGATGATGTGGTCAGACGTTGTCGGCGCGACGCCAGCGAGGACTACTTCGGTCACGTGGGCGCGCTGCGCTGCATGGTGGAGGGCGGCGGCGACGTGGCGCTGGTGCGGCACTCCGCGCCCGCAGAGGTGTCCGCCGGCCGCCGCCGCGAGTGGTGGGCGCGCGACCTGCTGCCCGACGACCTGCAGCTGCTGTGTCCCGACGGTAAACTACCCTTATTTCACGAAATATATTTATAGTATAGACAAAAATTTCAAGTCTAATGACCCAAATTTTAAAGTTAAACTTAACAGTTTTACAAATATCATAAAATATGTGCCGTATCAACCATATCAGTGCCAAAATATGGTATCACTTGCTAAGTCAAAAAGTGCCACGCAATGGTTACATATTGTAACCACCAGTTATATATTGATGTGTTATCATCTATTTTGTATACAAGCCATCAATGTTTTTCACGTTTTGTATTTTACTCTATTTTTCAATTATTTTAATAACTATGTCTTTAATTCTTTTCTCCTAGGTACCCGCGCTAAAATGCACGAATACAAGCACTGCAACCTCGGCAAGGTGCCTGGCTCCGTCATGATGGGAAGAGCCAACCACACTGAACTGGACACATACTCCAATCTAATGATATATGCACAGCAATTCTATGGAGCCGTCACGTCTGATGAATTTAGGTAAATATAAAGTTTAAAATAGAAATAAATTACCTTACAAATAGCGTATTTAGACCACTATCATATACCACTGATACCATACAAAAGGATTGTATACATAGAGAAGAACACTCAAGGCTCACCTCATTAAGGGAATTGAAAACATTAGGTTTTGAGCCATAAGTGAATTTCAAAAAAAAATTTACAATTCCTTTCTTGTTACAGTTTCAGTATGTTCTACTCGCCACCCCCGTACTCCGATCTGATATTTAGCGACGTTGCCGTCCGCCTCAAGCCCTTACGTCACAGCAAGCGATCAGCGGAAATCATCGCTGGCTCAGCTTTGATACGTGCAGCTAGAATTGTATCATGCGATGCACCTCAAGCATCGTATTACGTCGCTTCCGACCCAGACTTTTTATCCAGTGCCTTTAGAAACGGCGTTGTAGGGCATTTACTAGCTGTAGCGATTTTCATGGTAGCTTTATTAAGATAATTTACCAGTAAATATTTTATTAATATTACTTTTTATAGTACATATGTATTTACATTCCCATTTTAAAGTAAATGATATTACTTTCCATTATTTTTGTAAGTAGAATGGGTTCCTATTCTCATAGGTCTTTTAACAGACTTTTTAATAGATCTGAAATCATTTGATATTATTTTTATGAACTGATAGTTTTCTAGAATAAGTGTACTTTGTGATTAAGTTGCAGCTAAACCAAGCATTTATAATCCGTCCAAATGAGTGCCTTGTACTATAATTTTAAGCTTCTAACATTACCGTCCTTGTGAGTGTGAATATTTTTTACTGATATTTATATGTATGTAGATGTTTTTACTTATAAATAAAAGGCTAAAAATATATATAAAACATTTTATTTAGATAATAAAACTACTCCAACCTCCTGTGATGATAACATTCAAATCCTGAAGGCAAAGTATTAAAATCTCTAAAAACCTGTCTTAAATCAGGTCTCGCACATATTTCTCTTATCGCCTTGCGTTGACATTCGCCACTGGTATCGATTCTGCAAGCATGTTCTCTCCACTTACCAAATATACAATTAGATTTTGCCAATTCATCATTTATTAGTCGGACCAGCCCACTGCATTTTGGCGTTAGTTTTGCATACAAATATAAAGCTTGCCATGATAAATATCTAAAATGATTTATACAATACATCAATATAAAATCTGAAGGTTTATTTTTCATTAGTGTTGCTATTATACAAAGAGTGAGTTTCACAGTTACCCTTTTTTTGTAAAGCTGTATAAAAGATTTCATTTCTTTTTCATCACACAATATAGCCAAGATTGTACAAAACTTATTGGCTGACAAACAAAAGGTGTTAAATACATGCTTCCAAACTAATTCTTCATTATTATAATGCAGGTTGAAAATATGACTGTTGATTTGTATTCCTGATTGACCAATACGGCTCTCAATGAACTTTGGTAAATCAGACAACCCATTAGTAAAAGCAATTTTATAACACATTTGTCCAGCATATATGTTATTTGCTCTACTGACTTGCATAGTTGTAGTGTTATAGCAGTTTCCCAAGAAAACAATATCCTCACTAAACTTTATACTATCATGAGGAAAGTTAACAACAGTTTTTCCTAAGTTTACATTTCTATAATTTGATAAAGCATCTAAGAAAGATTTGGCATCTTCTAATGAATCGGTAATATACAAATAGTCATCTACAACTCTTACAAACAATTTTACTTCATCTTCATTGACTTTCAAATGTTTTGCAAGGTATATTTCATCAAGATATGAATAGTACAACTCAGAAAGTGCTGGAGAATATTTGTATCCTTGCACCAAACCTTCCCTCCATTCATACACTGTGGAACCAGCCCGGATGAGAATTGGCTTGTGCAGTTCAGTAATTACATCTTTATATTGTTGGGCAATTCTTTTCTTCTTACTCACACAGGGCTCTGCTTTTAAAACACTCAGATATCTTTCAGCTACTATCTTTGATAGCTTTTCTCTATTAATAGATCCAAAAGCATTACTTAAATCTGTCTTAACAAAATAAAGTTTGGGCTTGTTTTTGTTTACCCATTTGGTATACAATGAACTGTATTCATTCTCAATTTTTGTTGTTGATTTCCCTGCCAGTGATCTTAGAAATCTTAGTCTATCTCTGATTTTATACTTCTCTGAAGTAGTTTGTGAGTTATTTTTATAGCAAACTATAGGCCTACAGTCATTATGAGGCTTCAATGTTAAATGTAATTTGGGAATATCTTTTTTTAACATTTTCAATTTTATTCTGTTGGCAAGACTGTGGTTTCTTCTAGACTTCTTTCCCATTGAATAAGGTTCAAATTTCTTAATTATTTTAGTAAAGACCATTTTAGATATTTGTTTATCATAAAAGCCCTGCCATGTTTGCTTCCAAAAATAATAAAGCTTGTTTTCATTTGCATCTAGTTTGCATGTTGTTACATGAAAGTTTAAGCAAATGATTGGGGCTAATATGTTTCTCAAAATCCATAATATAATAATATGTAATATTTTTTTTGGGTGCTGTATAGCTTTCCATGGTAATACCGACATATCCCACTTTGAGAGAACTTTGTCAAGCATTATACATTGCCTTTTCATAGAATAAACAACAGCCAGAACTAAGTTCTTCATTATCTTACTATTCTGGTTGCAACCAAAAAACTGTCTAGGCACAATCTCGCACAATGCTTTCCAACAATTGGTGAAAACATATTTTTTATCGACAGGCTGTAAACTAAGAGATTCTTCTTTTGGAAAATAATTTCTAAAGTCTTCTTTGGAGTTATTTCTCAGGTTTGTCCTTATGCATGATAGTATACGGAGAAAATCATCAGGAAACTCACTTACCAAACTATTATCTTCAAATATAAGTTTTACAAAACATGATTCTTCAGATTGTTTTCTCAAATATTTCCATTTTATTATATTTCCAAACGACCTCACATTTTGTTTGTTTACAAAATATTGTGATACACAAACAGGGATATCTAATATATCCATAGATATAAGTAAAATATAACAAATTCATAACAACGCGAATTATACATTTCGCATTGTGTTTGTCTGGAATTTTAAACTTTTCCGGGACTTGTCGCAACATGAACCCAGTGCAAAATATACGTTCAGTTTCTCCCGAATACGGAAAATTAAATTAAAGCCTAGAGGTTCAAAAAATAATAAAAGTTCGTAAAATTACACACTCTGACCAATCTATTTTTTCTTTTACCATACCATTATAGAACAGAAACGTGAAATTAGTTAAGTTTTAAGATCTGACTTAGTTATTTACATAGTACACGACAATGTAAAAGGGAACGCAACCATATTTTTGCCGCCAAATATCTCAGCTGTTATTGGTCACTGTCTGACAGTGACATTTATTGATAAGACGATAACTTTTGACATTGTTATCTTTCAAGTTTAATTTTAATCCTGTGTCGGTGGCAGCTCTAACTTAATTACAGGCTACATTAATTATTTACAAAAATGACTCGTTCAATAGTGAGTGATTTACTTAGAATATTTAAAAGTAGTGTGTCTGCAGTGCTTCCAGAAAATCTTATAAAGAGATCCGTGAAATACAATAACATTAGCCAGCAATTAACTATAGCTGGCGAAAATTTTAGCTTACAAAACAAAAATGTGTACTTAATCGGCACTGGGAAAGCTGTTCAAAATATGGCTATTGAAATTGAAAGTATTTTGAGTACTAAAATAAAACAAGGTATAATTAGTATTCCGGTGGGGAGCTCCAGCTCGAAAACACAGAAGAATATATTTTACTACGAAGGAGCGAAAAACAATCTCCCAGATGCAAATTCAGAGGCAACTGCCATAAAAATTAAGGATCTTGTTGCTAAACTGGGAGCAGATGATTTACTTTTAGTGTTGATATCTGGGGGTGGTTCTGCATTATTGTCTTTACCAAAACCACCAATAACACTGAAGGAAAAAACAGATTTGATAAAAAATCTTGCTAACTCTGGGGCTGACATAAAAGAACTGAATACTGTAAGAAAGAGGCTCTCAGACTTGAAAGGAGGTCAATTAGCTGTAATTGCCCAACCAGCTCAAGTTGTCTCCTTAGTGCTCTCAGATATTGTTGGTGATCCATTAGATTTGATAGCAAGTGGGCCTACAACAGAGAACCAAGATGACCCCACAAAAGCTGCCTACATTCTAAATAAGTATAAGTTATTTGAAGGGCTTCCAAAGTCAATTAAAACAGTTTTAAATAAGTCAGACAATAAGGAACAATTTCCAAAGAATAAAGTAAGAAACCATGTGATTGGGTCCAATAAGATAAGTATAGCAACTGCCTTAGAAGAAGCAAGGAACATGAATTATTGTGCCATTGGCCTGTCTGATACAGTGACAGGTGATGTAAATGTTATAGCATCTGAATATGCTATACTAACTAAACTCTTCTGCTCATTTTTGAAAGGAGAATTTACTCTAGAAGACTTGAAATTAAACTTGAAGTCTTGCCATATTCCAGGCCTGAATACTAATATGGTAGACAATTCAATGAAAGGAAAAGATTTGTGCCTTGTCCTTGGAGGTGAAATTACAGTTAAGGTGAATGGCAAAGGAATAGGGGGTAGAAATCAACAATTGGCATTAGAATTCTCAAACTACATTGATCATATTAAGAGTGAATTTGATCACTTTGATATACACTTTCTGAGTGCTGGGACTGATGGCATAGATGGACCTACAGATGCTGCTGGAGCTATAGGCTACCTGGACTTAATTATGGAAGCTAAACAAGAGAAATTAAATGTACAAAAATACTTGGATGACAATGATTCTTACAACTTCTATAAGAAGTTCAAAAATGGTTCCCTCCATGTGATCACTGGTCATACCAATACAAATGTGATGGATATACATGTTATAATCATAAGGCAGAAGAAATAAATAAGATCTCATTGTTTTAAAAACATTTATTGTGTAGAAGAGGGTTTTAGAAATAAATTTAAGCTGTTTTGTTTTTTATTTTGTTCTTTTAGTTTGGCTGAGGCTAATACTGCCTTTTGGCATAGACCTGCAAACTTATCTTTTTTCTTTTTATTGTTGCTTATTACTTTAGGCTTTTCTTTAATAGTGCTGGCCAGTGTGTTGTTCTTATTTTGCAATGAAAACACATCCATGGCATTTGCATAAACATTAACCTCTACTTTCTTCTTTGCATCAGCTTTAGCTTTTTTATTAGATATTTGAGGAATGCTAGGCTCATTTGTAGAAGCTTTCTCATCTATTTTTGTTTGAGTTAATAAAGCTTGTTTCTGGGGTTTCAGGACAGTTGTAATTGTGCTATTTTTACAAAATGAGCAGATTTGTTCCTGAAAATCAATAGAAATATTAAAATACAGTAGCTAAACAACTAATAATATGTACTATAAAAGAGGTCACTTGGAATACTTACTACTTCATTACTGATCAGTAAATCTTTCCTTTTTCTAACATATTCTTTCCTATTATTAACTATTTTCTTAGACTTCAATCTTTGTTTCTGCCTGCGACTTAGCTTAATAGGTCTAACCTGCAGAATAAAGTATATATTTTTTAAATTGTTTATAATTTATAAACCCTTATCGTACCTTAATGCAAACAAAATTATTTATAACATACCTTCACTTCGGTATTATTTGTCCATTGAATACAACATTTCCGACACCTTACTTTAGCTGAAAAATGTTTATCAGGAAGGCCATAACCTCGAGTAATATTTTTGCAGCGCATCCTGTAAGTAAACATCAATAGCATTTAAAAAATGCACTATATAAGTAGTTTTAATTAAACTAAACTATCATTCGGCACTTACAAGTAATAACTTCGCAGTATCTCATGAGTTTCATTGTTTTGGGGTTTGGCAACGGCAGCAGCAATATTATACAAGAAGCCAACTCGCGCTTCAGTCATTTTCTCAAAGTAATAAACTTTTTTACACGTAAATTGTAATCAAAAGTAATTAATTACTTCTGTTTAAGGTTATGTTTTGTCATTAATAAGATGTCAAATTGACAACGTGACTTTCGTTCAAAACTGGATGGCCACAGTAACAAATGATGTGAATAAAATGTTATTAATCGCATTATTAACCGCGAATACCGCAGTGTTATGGCTATACTATAAGAAGCCTTTTTAATAGTTAAATGACCATTGTTAGCTAAATAATTTGATTTATAAATTGTTTTCTTAAATTGCAAATTGTAAAAGCTTTGTTAACTTGTTAGACGGTTGATAATAAACTCCCGCCAAAACACTAAAAAAGTGGCATGTCAAATATGCATCGAATCGTGTTGTCTTACTCGTCTTCTTTCGCGCAATTTATGAGAAGTAGAGAAAATAACTAATAAGTCATATAATCTTCATTGTAAACGAGTCTTGAATTCTAAATATTTTGTAAACTCATTGTTGTTATAATTTGACAAAATAGTCGCAACCAACGAGAGTGCCAATGAACGTAGGAAGCGGTTGCAAATTAACGTATTTCTTTGTTGTTTGAATCAAAATGTGTTATTAGTTTAGTGCATTTATCGTTGTTAAGTGATAAGGTGAAAAGACTTTTGTGATAATATAACATATTTAAGTAAGAAAAATGGATGTAGCCGACACATACGCCACACAAAGCCAGGTGAAAGATGAAGTAGGAGTACGATGCCAGAAGCTTTTTCAGGATTTCTTAGAAGAGTAAGTACATATCTATAAATCTAAAAACTTTATCCTCACTTAAATATTAATTTGTCCATGTTCCAAGCCAATGCCGCAGAGAGGTATTGGAATAGACCATGGAATAAACACAAATGAGGTTATGTGTAACATAATATTTTTGTTTACAGGTTCAAAGAAGATAATGAGATTAAATACGAGAAAAACGCTAAAGAACTCCTCAAACCTGAACTGAGCACATTGGAAGTCAGTTTTGATGATGTTGAGAAATACAATCAGAATCTTGCAACTACTATTATTGAAGAATATTACAGAATCTATCCATTTTTGAATCAAGCTATTTTGAATTATGTTTTGAGTCTTGCTGACAGTGGCATGAAGAAAGATTTGCAGGATAAGGAGTGTTATGTTTCATTTGTTGATGTGCCAACTAGACATAAAGTGAGAGAGTTGACTACGGCAAAGATTGGTACATCAGGGGCCGAAACAGGTCAGTAAAGTCAGTAAAAGTCAGTATTTTTGGACCTGGTCAGTAAAAGTCAGTATTTTCGAAAATCGGTCAGTATTGTCAGTATTTTTCCAAATTCAATATATTTTTTTAGTTTTCCTCTGCTGTTGGCTAATCTTACATTCTCGATTTGTCCAGTGATGATATCTGAGGGCTGCTTTGGATACTCTGTATATGTGGATGATCTACGTACACATATATTGAAGCATCACATGACCTCAAAAATAGCATCTGTTTTAAATCAATATATTTGGAGTGAATACGTGTTTAGCAGCGTTGTGCACTTTTTTGGAATGGGTAAAAACTTCTCAACTCGTAAAAAAATCTTAAGTCCTCATCGAAAATTCGTTAGACCTCATCGAAAATTCGTAAAACCTCATCGAAAATTCGTAAGACCTCAACGAAAATTCATAAGACTAATCAAAAATTCGTAAGACCTGATCGAAAATTCGTAAGACCTGATCGAAAATTCGTAAGACCTGATCGAAAATTCGTAAGACCTGATCGAAAATTCGTAAGACCTGATCGAAAACTCGTAAGACCTGATCGAAAATTCGTAAGACCTGATCGAAAACTCGTAAGACTTGATCGAAAATTCGTAAGACCTGATCGAAAATTCGTAAGACGGGAAGTTTATTAGAGACTAGCTGACCCGCGCAACTTCGCTTGCGTCACATAAGAGAGAATGCGTCATAATTTTCCTCGTTTCTGTAACATTTCTCGTTGCTACTCCACTCCTATTGCTACTGCCGTAGCGTGATGATATATAGCCTATAACCTTCCTCAATAAATAGGCTATCTAACACTGAAAGAATTTTTCAAATCGGATCAGTAGTTCCTGAGATTGGCGCGTTCAAACAAACAAACAAACAAACAAACTCTTCAGCTTTATAATATTAGTATAGATTTTGGTGTTTGTTGGAGTTTAATGGAATTTATTAGAATTTTTGTAGTTTATTGGCGTTTTTGTCCAAAAGGATTTTTTGTTATTGGACATTTAACACAATAAAAAGGCGGTGGGTCGTTCTAAGTTATGAGGTAATTTCAATGTCAATGAATTTTTTTATATTTTTAATTGATAATTTATTTGAAATAAAGCTGTGAGATTATCAAAGTCAGTATCTTCTGTAAGGTCACTAAATTTCACCGATGAAATGTTTTTAATTTAGTCACAAAAGCGCCTTAAACATGAAAAATTTATCTCCCCTGGTCTGTCCTTTAACCGATCATGTTAATAAATTAGTATTTTTAACTATCTTTAAATTATTAAATAAATTAAATTGTGTATTATTTAAAAACTAGACAAACTAAATTAAAGCAATGAAAAAAATAAAAAAGGTAACATTTAGATATTCATAAAATGTTTAATATTGAAATTTGTCCCTCGTATATAGCATCTCTTCCCCTGGCGTTTTGTTTTCATTAAAAACTCACGACTTTTAATTTCGCCGCGTAAATTCTGACCTTGAGCACAAAGTTACTAACGTGAAGTTGACAGCAAGCCGTCGGCGCGAATGCGCCCGCCATATGGTTCGCTATTACACAGACGCCACTTGGTGAAAACTGTCGTGGTTCAGTGAGTGTGTTCTTTCCCCTGGTAAGATTTTATTCTTTATTATAAGCATAAATATTTTACTTTCTTGCTAGAATTACTGTAATGTATGCAAAGAATCGTAATCTTTCCGTCTAATAACTTGTTTCAAAAATTTAGACTTTTATATCGATTCTTTGTCGAAATAGGATCTCCCCTGTCTTCTTTCCCCTGCCGCTTAAGGTACCAGGGGAGATACTTACTGCTCAGGGGAGATAACTGCTTCCTGCTTATGATGCAGTTATCCATTATTTAGTATCCGAGTGTATTTACCTAGTCTGGTTTTAGTTTAAACATAAATCTTGTTATTTTAAATGTCGATTGTACGAGTGTTTATTGTCGCTTTCATCCTAAATATCTCATACCAGGTAGTGTTCCTCGAAACTCTTATTGTTTTTGTAATAAGTAAAGGAGCAGTCCTTTTTAACCCGGTTACCTTATAGAAAAACGTCGATGCCAAGTTACCATATTTTGGTTACAGATTATGGCGGCACGAAAAAAAATGACGCGTAAAGAACGCTTAGAAAAAAAACGTGTAGCGGAAAGACTGAGATACCAAAAAATAAAAAATGACCCTGTGAAATATGAACAGCAAAAGATTAAAGAGCAAAAGAAATATGATAAGAAAAAAGAAGGACTAATTAAAACTGTGAATGAAATGACACCTAGAGAACAAACAAATTGATTTTCGTATAATGTCATGTTTTTGTTGCTTTGTAGGAATGAAAGATTATTTTATAGTGAAGTCTGATGGCTGTTGAAATTAAGTCTGATTAATATTAAATAAAAATGAAGTTGATTCTCAAACTACCACTGTAATTTATTTCATAACACAACATAAATGTCCCTCCTCTGTCCTCAGTATCTCCCCTGGTCAGTTATAAAATGGTAAAAAATTAAGATTTTGTCTGGCTGTTGTCTGGATATGAAGATAATAAGTGTTTTGGTAAGAAAATACTGATACTACATTAATTTTTTATCATTTTTGTCATGCCGCCTCTTCTAACATCATATTACCTCTTAACTGAGAATGACCCCGGTGCTGGTTGTCTATGGGGATGGTGGAGGCCAATAACTGAAAATAAGCTTTTTATCTCACACCATTCACCCAAAAAACGCTTTGGAAATGGTCAGTATTTGGTCAGTATTTTTGAATTTTTGGTCAGTAAAATCAGTATTTTCGATCATGGAACTTGTTTCGGCCCCTGGTACATTGATCAGAATCTCAGGGCAGATTGTGAGAACCCACCCTGTACATCCCGAGCTGGTCTTGGGCACATTTGTTTGCCTCGATTGTCAGACTGTCATTAAAAATGTTGAGCAACAATTTAAGGTATGTTCCGACTTTAAGTTATTTGAGTTAAACTTTATCATTATTGAGTTTCAATATGCTATCTTGTACACTGTACAGTTGTTAATGATGCCTATTCTTTGCTGTTTTACTACAAACTTTTTTGTACTGAATGTTCCTTTTGATAGAAAATTGCTGGGTTTGACTCAATAATCCCTATCTCTCTCCCTCCCAATACCTACTCACATAATATTTATCTTGTACTTAGTCAGCATAGTGGTAAGATCTATGACCAGCATACAGATCAAAGAGATTTTAAAATATTATTCTCTGCTTCATTTATTAACTAATTGTTGTTTTTATTTCAGTACACAATCCCAACAATCTGCCGTAACCCTGTGTGTGCCAACCGCCGCAGGTTCATGCTGGATGCAGACAAGTCTGTGTTTGTTGACTTCCAGAAGGTTCGCATTCAGGAGACACAAGCAGAACTGCCTAGAGGATGTATACCAAGGTCACTTGAAGTAATCCTTAGGGCTGAAGCTGTGGAATCAGTGCAGGTAAGAATGTCACGTCAATTAAGTATTTACAATGCAACAATGCATTAACAACCATGCATGATACCTTCTAATCACATAAAGTGATACTGGAGTCAAAGACCATTTTAATAGTGCTCATTGGTATTGCTAAATTATTTTAAAAATATAATGGCCACATTTTAATAAACACAGATCAGAAGAAAAATCCTTAAATTTGCCTATCAATAACATAACAATGAAAGTTTATCTTATGATTTCATACACACTGTATATTACAATAATAGTGAGTCGGGGAATTCATATCTCAAACTCAAAAAAATTAAAATAAAGAATGACTGAGTATTATTTTCATTGTTTCAGGCTGGTGATCGCTATGACTTCACAGGAACCCTCATAGTAGTTCCAGATGTAGGGTCCCTGTCTCTGCCAGGAGCCAAAGCAGAGCTCACAACAAGGACCAAACAAGCCAATGAAGGGCAGATGGAGGGCATCAAGGGACTTAAAGCTTTAGGAGTTAGGGAACTACATTACAAGTAAGTTTACAGAAGAAGCACTATGAAAAAAAAAATTAGCAACAACTACAAAACTACAAAAAGCTTTTCTTAATGTCCAGAGTTTTTACGATATGGTTTGGTCACATGGTGTGAAATATTAATGGTGATTATAAAATTCGTTCTCAACTACACAAATACTCATTAACAATGACAGTGATCAAAATTGCTACTTTTTGAAAACAATGTTTGATATCGACTTGAAAGTATAAAGTCCTTTTATCATTATGCATTAACAAACTTAACAATCTAGTGCCTCATCCTTGCTTTCATAGAGACAGATATCATACGTAATGATTTATTTTCAGAACCGCATTCTTAGCATGCAGTGTGCAAGCTATATCGCGAAGGTTCGGCACAGCGGAACTGGCGACGGACGATCTTACCACCGAGGATATGAGAAAACAAATGACTGATAAAGAATGGGACAAGGTAAGATCGAATAATTACTGTAAAAGATGAAATATTGTCGACATTATGCTGCATTGAGACTTGAGAGGTCTTATTTTTTGCATGAAATGGTTTGGTCTTTGAATCCTATTCGAAACTTTTCGCGAATTATGTATGCCTGTTTTTCTTGAGATTTGAAGACCCAAGAGTAGTTTTTTCAATATTTTTTAATGTAGTATAACTTTCTCAATTTTCTTTTTCTTTCAGGTATATGAAATGTCCCGCGACCGCAACTTATACAACAATTTGATTACAAGTCTGTTCCCAAGTATTCACGGTAATAACGAAGTGAAGAGAGGAATACTGCTCATGTTATTCGGCGGCGTTGCTAAAACTACCGTTGAAGGTAAGCTATTTAAACATAATAATAAAAAAATATTGCTAGGCTTTGAGTGCAAAGTAAAGTACACTACATAGTTAAAACTAAAACAAATACCAACTTTTTCATAAGGCTCTATTCTAATGTCGGCCTCTTATTACAACGACTTTTTACATTTGTTGAAACTACTAGTAATTTGCATGTTTATACTATACAAATCAAATAATGATTTTCAGAAGCAAATACAGAAATACATTATGTATAATATGTGTATATCGTAATACACCCTTTTGGATGTAACATTACCTTCAAATACTAATTTAAAGTTAAACCCACTTCTGTTTCCCAGGTACAACTCTCCGAGGTGACATAAATGTGTGCATAGTAGGTGACCCGAGTACAGCCAAGTCTCAGTTGTTGAAGCAAGTGAGCGAGATTACACCGCGCGCCGTCTACACCAGTGGCAAGGCTTCCTCGGCCGCTGGTTTAACTGCCGCTGTTGTAAAGGTTCGTAGTAAACATGTGTACAGTTTCAAATAGAATTTATTAGACTACACTTATCAGGGGTTCCCAAACATAATTTGTGTACTGCCCACTTTAAGAATTAACTATTTTTAGCAACTCCAGGCCTCCACACAATGCCTCCATTTTTTTTCTTGGTCTCTTACCGCCCCTCCAAGGCTTGCAGCGCCCACAATATATATACACTTTGGAAAATACTGCTTTAAATGGCTATTTATTGCTGTATTTCACTACCAGACGTGTAAATACAACTCTTTTTTAGGACGAAGAATCATTCGACTTCGTGATCGAAGCGGGCGCGTTGATGTTGGCTGACAACGGCGTGTGTTGTATCGATGAATTCGACAAGATGGACCCCGCCGACCAAGTGGCCATTCACGAAGCTATGGAACAACAGACCATATCACTTGCTAAGGTAAGTTTAATTTTGGTTTAAATTTGTTCAAATGTATGTATATCAACTTGTATTTAAGATTTGTAGATGATGCAAAGTGTCGCATTATGTCGACATCCAAGTTAAGCGTTAATTTTATTCACTTGAGAGTGAAACAAGATTGTCCAGATACAATTACTCTCTAGAATGTTGTACACATTGTTACCAATTTTCTTACAACAGTGTTCTTTTGCAGGCTGGCGTAAGAGCAACTCTTAACGCCCGAACATCAATTCTCGCAGCTGCAAATCCAATTGGAGGTCGATACGACCGCGCAAAGTCTCTCCAACAAAACGTAGCACTCAGTGCACCAATCATGTCTCGATTCGACCTGTTCTTCATCCTCATAGACGAGAGTAGTGAGATGGTAGACTACGCCATCGCTAGGAAAATAGTGGATCTACATTGTAATAAGGAAGAGACTTACGATTGTGTGTACTCCAGGGAAGATTTGCTACGATACATCGCGTTCGCGAGGTCCTTCAAACCTCTTATCACTGAGGTAAGTGCTTGTTTTATAGAATTAGGTATCATGAAGATAATAATCTTTTTGTCTAGGTAGTTTGGAAACTGAATGGATGTTAAAAATGGATTTCAAAAAGATTTTTTTACTATTATGATTAAGGCAAACATTGGTGGCGGATAAAAAGTACAGATAAAACCTTTTCTTAACAATTTTTGCTTACGAGTTCCTTAAACATTATTGGAAAGGATACCAGTTTCAGTATGAGGACTAAACCTGTTATAAGCTTTAAGTGGTTGTGTTGTGTTGTCAGGACGCGGGCAAGCTGCTGGTGGAGTACTACGCGGCGCTGCGGCAGCGGGACGGCGGCGCGGGCGGCGGCGGCGCGTGGCGCATCACCGTGCGCCAGCTGGAGTCCATGGTGCGCCTCGCCGAGGCCATGGCCAAGATGCACTGCAGCGGACACGTCACGCCCAACCACGTGCACGAGGCCTACAGGTACATGTCTACACTGTGCTCTTTATGCTCATCAGTCAAGGGACTCTCGGCCGGCGAAAGTCGTGAGGTTACAATGTTGCCACGGGTCTCCGAGGTTGTACTTACTCCATATCAGATATGCTCTGAATGATTTAATTTACGAATAGCTTCAAAGCAACTGAATACATAGATTTTCTTAAATATTTCAGGCTTTGCTCTCAAGATTAAAGTCTTACCTATTTCTAATTTATTTTCTTACTCAGAATAGCAAATTTTTATATATTTTTAATTCCTTCCCCAGATTATTGAATAAGTCCATTATTCGCGTAGAGCAGCCAGACATTCACTTAGACGAAGATGAACCACAATACGAGCCCAGTATGGATGTGGATCAGGACATTCCTAATGGAAATGGTGGTAAGAACGCATTCTAAGATTCTTTACTATTGAGACTATTTTGTAATGTACCTATGTGAAAAATATTTCCCCTATATAACTTGGATAAGAGCATGGACATTGTGAGACAAAATAATATTGGCCTTAATCGTATACAAACGCTTTACTAAATTCACTTTTTTATTTCAACAGACACACCGGTAAACGGCGACAGTGCACCAAAGAAGAAGTTAACGTTATCATTTGAAGAGTACAAATCACTGAGCGACATGCTTGTCGTGTTCATGAGAAAAGAGGAGATCGAATCTGAGACTAGAGGTAAGCACGATTTCTTTAGTTACTTTCTATTACTTAACATTGATAGTTCAAATAATTGTTGATTATCTTTCGCGCAGATATAGTAAAATGTTGCTTTTGCTCTTAGTTGTTAGGTCCCACGGTAGCAAAACTAAAAAGTTTCCTGGTTCTATAAGGTTGTGAGGTTACTGGCATATCACCAATTTTATATTTGTCTTAGGTGAAGAGAGTTCCGGCATGCGCAAGAGTGCAGTAGTGAGCTGGTACCTGGAACAACTGGTGGGACAAGGACAGATAGAAGACGAAGATGAACTGCTTGAGAGGAAAACTCTAGTTGAGAAAGTCATTGACAGGCTTATGTACCATGTAAGTTCACAGTACTTTTAAATATCTATGTACATCTTTAAACTGCTTTTTTCAAGTATTTTATAGCTGCTTATAACGTGGGTTCACGCGATAAAATAATATAGGGTTGCTTCTTTCCCTTTTGAAATGTTTTTAATAGAATAATTCATAATAGACCATTTGTACCAGTACTGCGTGGATGACAAACTTTTGCATACATATTCGAGCCTAACAGACATAATTTATAAAAAAATACTATTAAAACTAAAAGTATATATTTATTTAACCATTTATTTCCAGGACCAAGTAATCATTCCACTATCAACCACCGGTTTGAGAGCAACACAGAAGTCCACCGATCAAGAAGCCGAGGATGATCCACTACTCGTCGTACATCCCAACTATGTCGTCGATACGTAGACTACATTCCGTGTCTAAGCTCAGTTTTTTCTAATAAAATATTCATGCCAAACTAGATATTTTTTTTACAAACAAAAAAATAAGTCCAAGCTTTAATCTGGGGGCACGGAAGTGCCCCCGCAAGTCGAGCAAAAAAAAGCGGCACGGCCGTAACATCCTTTTCTCGAAGCAATTCGGGCTATTTTTGACACCCCTATAATTTCGTTGTGGATAAAACAAGAAGCCTGGATTTTCAGCAACTAATCAGTCATTGTATAAACACGGTATATTTAAAATTTCAGTCAATTTGAACCAGTAGTTTAAGAATGACAACTTGTTAAAATTTTGAATTTTGTCACTCACTGATTCACTGATTCACTGACTCACTGACTCACCGATCATCAAAAGTCTAAGGTACTTCTAGCAGACTTAGAAGCTTAAAATTTAGAATACAAATAGGGTTTAGTGTCTTAATCATGGGAAAAATTTAATATTTTCTAATTTCGGTCCAGTTTTCTAAATACACCAACTGCAACAATAACTTTGTAATCCTATATAAATGTATAAGATTACAAGGATACATTTGCAGTTAATGAATTATTATTACTGTAGAAAATAAAATAAATAGGTGTAAACAGGTACCTACTATATGAGGCATAACGGGAGGGGGTATAGGGTGGGTAAGGGTGTTTAGCCCATGAAACTATGTTGAATTTACCCATAGGAAAATATGTTGAATTATGAAAAAAAAAACGTCTTTCCATACAAATTGGACTTATGTTCGCTCTACAAAAAGAAGTGAGATGCCATCAAAAACATTCTGTAAAAACCTCAAGTCTCGCCGTAAAAAGTCGTGAGATCTATATAATACCAAGTCGAATAATCTATTTAGTCTCTACTTAAAAGACCTTCTGTCTTAAGTTATTACGTATGTTATTATCATGCCAATTTAAAAAAAAATACCTTTAAAACAAATAGACCGACCTGGCCATCGCATGATTTGATTATTAGTATGTATCACACTACACAGCACGACGAGAAGTTAATGCTCCTGAAATGTTAATGGCGAATTTGTGTTTTCGTGCGATGACCAAGTCGATCTATTTGTTTTAAAGGTATTTTTTTTACGGCGAGACTTGAGGTTTTTACAGAATGTTTTTGATGGCATTAAATTTAAATTAAATAAAGAAAAAGCTTTAATTAATAATTTATGTATTGGTTAGCTTATCAGGTGGATCTTTGACAGTTGTTTAAAAATATTTTCTGTCACTTTATCTATCGGATAGGCTAGCCATGACTTATACAGAATCAGTGAAACTGGTCCTTAGTAAAATACGAAGAAATAGGATAGGTGCGAAAACAACAAGACTAGTTTTTGATATCAAGACCTTTATTTAAAGCATCACAGATAATTAATACAAATACAGTCTTAGCCTTATACCTAGGTAGGTTAAAGAAAATGAGGTTGAAATTACAATGTTCATAAACATGAATTAATAAGACATCTTGAATTACATTCAAAATCACACTGTGATGCCACCTGAATCAACTGCAATAGATTGACACGGGCCAGTGAACTGAAGTATTAAGATATTCAGAACAACTAAAATTACTAAACCAATGTTTGGTCCTCCCTAAACTACCTCTTTCAATATCCAAAATTACGATTTCCATCCTTATGTATCCAAATGCGCATTAACAATCGCAATCTGCCACGATACTTTTTATATTTCACTAGTTTTGCAACATTTTTTTAACATTGGTGTTCACATATTTACTCAAAGTTGTTGATACAGTAGTAACAGTTTTATTACTGTTTTCCTCCTTTAGATCTATGGACTCAGACACATCAGGGTTCTGAAACTTTTTCAAAGTACTGGATTTAATTGTAACTTCAGGAGCATTGGGTAGAGTTGGTGGTCTAACATAAAATGAATCTATTTTACGCAACTTTGAACTATGAAAATCACCGGGTCCCTCGTTAGAAATAAGCATAGGCCACAGAAACAATATATAAAAACGATCCAACAGCAGAGCAAGCTGATATTTTAATATATTATTTCGTTTAGTTAGAACTTGTAAGTTCACAGAGTTACAATACATTGAAAGTGAAGTAACATGCGACATCAAAGCTTTGCATCCTGTAATTGTTGCATAGTGTGGAGGAAACACGTAATTTCGAGGTCTTCGACCACCTTTTCCCCAGATATCAGGGTTATCATCTAATTTAATTGTTACTACTGTATCCTTTCTGGAGTAGGACTTAACTTGAAACAGACTTATATCTTGGCTATTGTCAGGCAAATTAGGGTAATCCTCTTTGTATAAAGACTTTTCATACAAGTCTCTGTCCAAATTAGAATTCAGGAATATGAGACACTTGCGCAAGTTGGTCAGATCTAATTGATCATTAGTGACAATGGTTTGGTTAGGCAATACTAATCTGGTTTCATACATAGATTTCTTTACTTCTTGGTTTTTAACTCCTTCAGTGACAAGAGTAGCAATAATAGCATCTTCTATTTCAGATTCCAGTGAGTCTCTTGTAATTTTCTTGCGGGAACTTTTAATTTCAACTTCAGTATTGAGGGTATTTTTCAAATTCTCAATAGCTTTATTTAAGCTGTCAGAGGCTTGACCATGATTAAGACGCCGAGCACCGCGCCGTGGCGCATGTTCTATATCTAAATTGGGGTGCTTTTTCATCCACCTTATAATAGTGACATATCTGGACCTTATGTTTGCCCTGTTTCGTCCTGGGAAAAATTTTGTAGCTTCTGAGAATGTCATGTGGCTGTCCGGATCACTCATAATTTGTACAAGTTTTCTATCATCCTCAACTGACCAAACTGTTGAGATCCTCATCTTGTTCAGTACTTGATATCTAGCACGTATTTGAACCATGGATCTATGAGTGAGATATTCAGTGATTCGTTTAAAGTTTGGTCCAAACCTTTCTACACAGTTTAGAATAACAGCATCTTCTTCAGGTAGGAACCGACCCTTTCTCTGTTCAATAAGTCTTAGGTACTTGTTATAAATCTGAATCTTAGTTCTGTTTTCCATGGCTGCAGCAATTTTGCCCCAAGGAATGTAAATATCCTCCCTAAAATATTCAATTAACCTTTTTAGGTATGTAACTTCTTCATGAGTCCATTTCCTGCCAAGACAATTGTTAGTCATATTGGTACGAAAATATACAAAGCATTGGTAACCAGTTCTGCCAGTATCAAGCTTTCTAGCTATCTCATCCCAATCTTGATAGTGATGGGCAGAGGCAAGAGTCTGCAGACTATTATGTTCAGAGTTTTTCCAACTGGTCTTATTTATGGAAGGATGAAAGTACAACTTCCAAAGGCACCGATACTCATGTGCTGTATGTCTCCTGTTCAGATTGTTTGCAAGAACATCCCAGTCATACTCTTCTTCTAAAGGAAGAGCCAGTTGTACAAAGGGTGTTTTAGTACTCAGATTATCCCGTTCTTGTCGAAGTAGTTTTATCTGCTTCTGAACTTCTTTGTTAATCACTCCTTGCTTTTCTAATTCGCTAATTTTGTTGTTTAAATCTTTTCTTTTGACGTTTAATGACATTTGAATCATCACATTAGTAAACTGGTTCTTATCCCTGACAGTCCAACCCGGTACTGATGTTACTAAAGAGAAGTCATACATCTGATTTTTGGCTGTGATAGCATCATTATTTTCTGGAGCAGGAAAGTTGTTGTGATCTCTGAAGTAAGGTCTACCACAGTTAATATAGCGAAATACTTCCTGTTTCTCATTGGTACTGCTTACAAATTGAATGTCATCAAGTTTCAATCTACACTGCACTAGACGTTGACGGAGAATTCTTTCCAGACGTCGTATTTTTTCATCGTACAATTTGTTGAGGGACAATGTCGATTCTACAGAAGAGAGTTCTCTCAAGTCTTGGAGAGTGAGTGATAAAGCTGACCCGGTGGTTAATGATGTTGTTGTGAGATGTGACTGACTGAGGGCTGAGCTGGGGTGGTTTTTTAATTCCCTTGCAACAGCTTCACATGTATCTTGCTGAGCTTCACCTATAGCAGCTTCGAGCTGACGAATTTCTTCTTCGTCGTCTACATCACTATCACCATCTTCATCGGCGTCCAATTCATCCAAATAGTTAAAATCCATTTTACTTAATGTGTGATGTAATGAAATACACTTTATTACACTCACGTCCGTAACGGAAATTGGAATTACTTCCGTAGCAATCCGTAACTCCGTAGAGACAAACCGTATTTATCGTGATTCTTCTGATGGTCAAAGTTGGTACCTACTTTGTCATTAGTGTCACATTTTGTGTTTTGATGTTCAACAGATAATCCAGATTATTAAGATTCTTACAGATGTAAAAGCCATTCGAAAATTTTAATCATTATTTTGCTGAATTTGATAATGTTGCAGATTTGAAAAGCCCTTTTTGGTACGAGAATTAGGTTACCAGAACTTGCAGATTTTAAACAGCAAGTTTTAATTGTATGGTCCTTGGTACTACTTACTACCATAACGTTATCTGTGGTTCTCGAAGTATTTTACACAGGTCCTAGTGTCACTGTCAGTGTCATTAATATTAAATGTCAAATTGGATTCAACTTTCGCGGTTTTGTTGTGATCTGATTAAAAACAAAATAAATATTAAAAGTATTTGAATAAATAGAGTTTAATAAGTACTTTTCTTGCAATCAATTAGTCGTCACACTCGTCGACCCTTGAGCATGTATATAATATGGGTGATCCAGGAATTATAAAGAAATTAAGTGAGGAAGTCGTAAATCGCATTGCTGCCGGTGAAATTGTGCAACGTCCATCTAATGCTCTAAAGGAGTTAATTGAAAACAGGTGAAAATTAGGGATTATTATGAAGAATGACAAACTAAGGTTTTCACAAACTAACATTTTTAATTATTCTTTCTTTCCCTTCTTGCAGTTTGGATGCGAAGTCGACAAATATTGTGATCACGGTGAAAGCCGGTGGCCTAAAGTATTTACAGGTACTATATTTGTTAAAAGCCTATATAAATCGATTTTTCAAACAGTGCGGCAAATGGATGGCTATTGAATGAAAATTTCAGTTATTAAATTTAATGTTAGGTACATTAAAATTTTAAGAAGTTTTGTATCTGGTAAAAAAAACTTTTAGTGTAAACACCCAATACATGAGAATGAAAGCCTCTAGGATTTTTTCTAAACATGACCTGTGGTAACCTGACCCATAGACAAAATTTACAAAATAGACATCTTTTTTCTTTCAGATTCAAGACAATGGCACAGGCATTCGAAGTGAAGACTTGGAGATTGTCTGTGAAAGGTTCACAACTTCCAAATTAAGAGAATATGATGACTTGAAAGAGATATGTACTTATGGGTTCCGTGGAGAAGCCCTGGCTAGCATCAGTCATATTGCTCATCTCACTATACTTACTAAAACGGCTACTGCTAAATGTGCTTACAAGTATGTATATAAAATAATATTGTTATAATTAATGAAGTAGTAAAGTAGTATTTAATTAAGACAAAACTTGTATTTTGTTTATTTTTGGATTAAGTTAAGAAAATAAATAAGTTATGTTATGATGGATAATAATAAAGACGAAAAAACCTAAAAACTAACAAAAAAAAATTAAGCCAAAATAAATATAAACAATATTCTAATTACACCCTATGTTATTATACGAAATCTTTATTTCTGTATTTAATAAGTGTCATAAAATGTTCATCAAGTAATATTTTAGTGATACAAACTATTTTGATCAAAGTTTTATTTAGTTCATCTGCTACCAAAGAGTATCAGCAGAATTATTGCATGAATATTTGCATCTAATCCAATACTTTATTTTCTAGGGCCTCTTACGAAAATGGCAAATTGAAAGCAGCTATAAAACCATGTGCTGGGAACAATGGAACACAAATAACTGTAGAAGATCTCTTCTACAATGTGATAGCTCGTAAGAAGGCCATCCGGAGCCCTACAGAGGAATACACTCATATCATGGAGGTGGTCGGAGGGTATGCAATACACAACAGTCATGTAGGATTTACTTTGAAGAAGTTCGGAGAGAATACAGATTTGAAAACACCTATGAAGTCTTCAGTTATAGAGAATGTTAGGATTGTAAGTACACTAATTTTTTCTAATAATTCAATATTATTAAAAAGAGTCTACCCTTCATAGTAATATGAGTTTTACATTCTTTTATTACACACTCAAATTTTTTCGACATTTTACTTTTCGAAATTGTCACAAATTACGTATTTCCTATAACAACAAATCAGATAAAAAAAAAAAATGGGTCGCCATAAAATAAACGTGTTAATTTCGTATCTTTTTTGGTACGGAACCCTTTGTGCGCGAATGCGACTCGCACTTGGCTGGTTTTTATTTTATTTATCGTAATCATACGCGTACATAGACGAATGGACACTGCAAGGGAAGTTTTATAATCATCATCAAAGCCAGGCGACTGCTTTACAGTGGGTGGGTAGAAGCTTGTCTATAAAAGGTAGTGTTTATTCTTCAGATTCATGGCAATGCCATAGCCCGAGAGTTAATGGAGATAGAACTAGAAGAACCAACATTGAAGCTGTCATTACGTGGATGTATCACAAATGTAAACTATTCACATAAGAAGGGTACCATGCTGCTGTTTATCAACCATCGACTTGTAGATTCATTAGGTAAGAATTACACATAAATAATTTTCTGTAAAAATGGCTTTATTGAAGTCAGTGCAACCTAATCTTATTAATAATGTAGTACTTGTAACTGGCAGTCTTGAATTACAAGATGTGTGGATGTGAATGAAGCAAGGGAAGTTTGTGAGGATCATATCTAGTGACATTTTCTTGTACTGCCTACAATTTCTGGTGTACTGCCTACCCCTAAGTGTCACTGCCTACCTCTAAACATTGTATCAATGAGTGCAATTTGAAAGAACAATTTGTTTTACTGTTGAATGTATATGTGAAGCATCCAATCTAAACTAATATGCTTGTCTTATTTCAGCTATAAGAAAAGCAGTGGACTCTGTGTACTCCACATATTTACCTAAAAACGCACACTCATTTGTCTACCTCAGTCTTGAATTAGGTAAGTAAGTATAATTCTTTTTTCTATATCCTGAATTATTATTATTCACATTTTTCTAACAAACTTAATTTATCCTGATTCCTTCTGCAGTCTGTTTGGTATTGTATTGCGAGGACTTAGGTTCGATTCCTGAGTCACGACAAGTGAAATTGAGTTATATAAGCATATTATCTGGATGTTTAGAAATCCAAAGATCTGCACCTGTTTATCAAATTTTCTAGAACTATTTTTACATGTTGCAGATCCGAGAAATGTAGACGTAAATGTGCATCCAACAAAACATGAAGTACAGTTTCTATATGAGGAGCAGATCATTGAGAAGATCAAGTCTTGTATAGAGAGTAAACTGCTCAGTTGTAACTCTACCAGAGTTATGTATACACAGGTATGTAAATAAAATGAAAAATTATAAGATAAAATTCTAAAAAGTAATGGTCACATTCTGAAATAGTAACTTCTCATCACACTATGTAAAAAAATATACTTGACCTATTTTCCGTATTAACTTTCTTGCGAAAGGCTACATTTTTGCTTTGCAATTGATTTTATATTATGCAGAACTTACGTGGTTATACCAAAGGTAATAAGTGTAGGTAACATTTTATATCATGAACATTTTTGTAGGCGAGATTACCAGGCGCTACCGCTGTCGAAGAAATCGTGAAAAAGACAACTGATGCAGCCAAAGTGAACCCAAGTTACATGGTCCGAGTGAACTCAGATGTACAGAAAATAGACAAATTCTTCCCTACTATCAATAAAGACAACACAGACAATGAAACACAAGAAAACGGGAACATTTCCATACCACAAATATTGATTGAAGAAGACAATGATGAAAATGAGATACAAAATTCCTTAGTTGAAGAACCTAATAATACAAATAAGCCTGAAAAATGGAAAGTACATGCGGCTATAGACCAACAAAATATCTCATATATAGATCCAAAAGAATCGTTTAAAACTAGAACATTTAAATACGAGAGAGTTGAAACTAAGTTGACGAGTGTTAAACAACTCAGAGTGGATGTAGAGAGGAACTGTAATAGTAATTTAAGGGAAATATTGGCGAATCTCATATTTATAGCGTGCATTGATGTACATAAGTCGCTGATACAACATTCTACTAAGTTGTATTTGTGTGATACTACGAAATTTACGTAAGTGTCGTGGTTTTATTTTGGGTTCTAATATCTATACTTACTAATATTATAAAGCTGAAGAGTTTCTTTGTTTGTTTGATTGTTTGTTTGTTTGTTTGTTTGTTTGTTTGTTTGAACGCGCTAATCTCAGGATCTACTGGTCCGATTTGAAAAAAATTTTCAGTGTTAGATAGTCCATTTATCGAGGAAGGTTATAGGCTATATATCATCACGCTACTACCAATAGGAGCAAAGTACCAGTGAAAAATGTTACAAAAACGGTAAAAAAATTTAACGCTTATGTAACGCAAGCGAAGTTGCGCGGGTCAGCTAGTTCTCTAATATGTTTAAAGAAAATTAAAGTTATTCAAGCTGCACAAATATTTGGGCGTGTTGGGTGCTGTTTAAGTTGGTTTCAACAACTTGTTTGAAAGGGCTCCATTCGATGAATTCACGCCATCTTCCTACTAGGTAAATATTCCACAAAACTAATTTATTACACATTTCTTACAGAGAAGAATTATTTTACGAGACGATGTTGTACGACTTCCAAAACTTTGGTCTGATCAAGTTGTCAAGTCCACTACCTTTGGAAGAGCTACTCGTACTCGGTCTTAGTTCACAAGAGAGCGAATGGAATCCGGAATTAGGTACAGTATTAACAAAATTATTATAATGAAGCCGAAAAAAAACATATTTATAATTATTTATAAAATACATTTTGATATTCGTTTGACACTTACGTATACGAGCGTGTACGCACGTCGCACGTAAGTTCACACGGATTGATAGAACTTGTATTCTAGTGTATCGATATGAGTGTTTAGTTTAAGAGTGTCCGACAATATTTTAATATTGTTTGTTGTTTTTATAGGTGATATGAATGAGTTGGCACAGCAAATGTCTGAATTGTTGGTGAGCAAGAGAGCTATGTTATATGAATACTTTTCACTACAGATAAGTGACAGTGGAGAATTACTATCTCTTCCTTTACTATTAGGTAAGTAAAATTAAAAGTAACATGACTTGATTATTTTGAACTTGCGGATTTAAATTAATCTTACGTACTACCTAAATAAAAAGTGTTCTATATTTTCTAGATTATAATGTAATTAATGATACCTAACGACAAAAAATACTATTCCAGTCCAAAATGCTTTTCAATTCGACATTTGATCATTGGGAGTTTCTTCCATTAAAATAAGTGTGAACTAAAAAATAACCTACTTATAAAAGTTTACCAATATTTTTTTACAGATGGTCACACACCCTTCATGGGCGCATTACCAATATACCTAGTCCGTTTAGTGACTGAAGTCAACTGGGAGTCCGAGAAAGAATGTTTCGACAGCTTCAGCCGACAGACAGCCATATTCTACTCTCAACCTAACCCGGACAAGACTACCGAAAGCGTAAAAGCAGAAGAATGGAAACAAGAACATATAATCTTTCCAGCCATTCGAAGGTTTTTCTTACCACCGTCGAGTTTTGTTCACAACGGTGCCATATTACAAATAGCTAGTTTAAACGATCTGTATAAAGTGTTTGAGCGTTGTTAGTGTTAAGATTGTTTTTATACTAAGGAATATACTGTTATGTTATTTGATTTTGGTCTTTAATTTTCTGGTAATAAATCTATGTTTAAATTACGTGAAGAAAAAATAATTCCAATTCTCTTTCATGGCTGGATTTTTTCTTTTAATTTAATTCAAATTTTAAGGGCGATATATAAGTGATTAAGGAGAATATAAGCTATTTTCATAAAGTAACTTTGTGCAGTCTTAAGATTTGCAATCGTAAGATATAAATGAAACCAATTCAACGAATCCATCATGATGTATTAAAAATATTCTTATAATAAAGCGAATAATACATTGTGATCTTAATCTATGATTATATTTCTTATACAAACTTTCTCTAAAAGATCTTCACTTATAAATATCAAACTTAAGTTCATACTAAAACTTATAAAATATGAAAATGACCTACAAGTTATAATATACAAAATAATTTAAAAGGGAAAATATATAAACTTATCTTGAAGTATCAGTACAATTATATTGAGTTAGATGCAAAACGGAATTCACATAGTAAGCGGGGTCTAATTTATTGTATTGATATGGCAACACTACACTGCCCGCGCCCAACTCACACAGCTTTCAGTGATTCAATCTTCTATATAAATACAAGTTTTAAGACCCGCCGTTCTACCGCGTACACGTACCCGCTTTCTGTGTGATTTGCGCTTAAACGAGATAGATTTTCAAAAGTAATGAAAATATACCATTTATACATTCTGCTTTCAGATAGATAATTGACTGAGGTGAGACGACCCAGGTTGAGTTGTATATGAAGGACTAACCTAAACGGGCACGCGCGATTCCCATTTTTATCCATCGATCTTAAGTGTATAAAAAAATAGATGCCAAAATACAGTTCCTATTGAAATCTTTAAATAATAAATCTACATGATTACTAATGATTATGCGTTGATGAACTCTTACATAAATAACTTGAGATCGAATAGAAGACTAACACATTGTTTTAGGGACGATCATAATATCATTAGTTATTATTCTACTCCATTACAAATGCCTATAAATGCACTATAATATCATAATTTAACGCGGTACCATCACAGAATTGAATTGATTATACAATTTCTTATTGAAAACTTCATAATATTGTGATTTTAGTTAATTACAAGATTTCATACGGGCTTACGTACACCACTATTTTGAAACGAATAAACAATTCGCATTTACTTACGTACTTGGGCATTATTCTTCATATTTATATTGACTGCGGCTTCCGTCATGTTTGCTGTGCATTTTACGATAGATGCCAATTCATATCATACTTTCCAATTATATATTTTGAAGTTTTTTAATTAAAAAATATGCTTTATTTTCTATTCCATTGAAATAGGATTGTTGGGTTACTGTGTCATATCTTTCTTTCTAGTATGGTTATCTATGTGTGTTTGAAAACCTTTGTTTAAAAGTGGTACGTAAAACGCAAGTAATTTTGAGTATAGAGACGAAATAAATTACATAATATTACTTATTCATCGTTATATGTGATGTACGCGTTGAGATAGTCGCCCTGAGCATCGAACGTGAGCTTGTGTGGAGTAGTGGGGAGTATCGCTGATGCTGCCATATTTGCGCTCTCCAACTCCTGTGAAAAGAAATTTCCATTTTATAAGAAATAAAGGCTACTTTTGTCACAGTTTATCTTAATACTGTACTAAAAACTTTTGATTACATTGCATAAAGGTCACACACCAAAGCCAGTCGTTCTTCGACTCTCCTTGACACTCTTTAATATTGCGTTTTACCACAGTGAAAGAAATCTTTATGTAGAGAGTTTGCATACTTAAAATTTCTTTCAGCAGCAGCTGTAAATAGGCAGAAGCCAGGCTATCAACTTAAACCTAATTTGATTAATCCTGCCATGTGTGTTAGTATGATTGTGAGGACAGCAGGAATATATTAACCTTAGTTAGTTATAATTATACAAGTGTTTGTACCTTGCGTCGCTTGCGGTTCTTCTTGTTCCAGGGCGCGTACGGTATCTTGAGGTGCACGGTCTGTATGTGAAGCTTGCACGCGCTGCTCTGTGTGAAGCGACGGTGACAGTGCTGACATTGATAGCGCTTCTCACCTGTGTGTACCTGCGAGACGAGAATGTTATATTAATTTATCTATAACAATTTTAATGAAGTAAGATAACAAAGATACGGTCGAGTGACGTATACCTATGGCGAAAATAAAGAGGTCTGAACATGATCTAATATATAAAATTCTCGCGTCACAGTTTTCGTTGCCACACTCCTCCGAAACGGCTCGATCGATTCTAATGAAATTTTGTGAGCATATTGAGTAGGTCTGAGAATCGGCCAACATCTATTTTTCCTACCCCTAAGAGGCGCCCATAGCCAGTTGTGCTCACCGGTCGGTAAACGATCTGTGGGTTTAGCAACCGTTGGCGCGGTCATTCCATAGATGGGTGACCGCATAGTGATATTTGAGCTGGGCGTCTCCGTGCTTCGGTGGGCACGTAAAAAGTCGGACCCGGCTGTTATCTACTAAGGTAACAGTCGTTAAGCCATGTCAAAGGCCTTCGGGCGGCTTGAACAACTTTGACACTAGGTTGACCACTAACCATACGATAAGAAGAAGACCCTTAAGTGACATTTTTATTGTGATATTTTTTGTTCATATGGCAAAACAACGTTTGCCGGGTCAGCTGGTATTGTTATATAAACAGCATTATTATTTAAAATTTGGAAAAATGTAACAAGTTAGGTTTGAAGAAAGGAACTTATGTCTACGCCGATAATTCTGACAAAAAGAGCTTTCACATTGCGTTATACTTTAAGTAGAATATATTACTACACCATAGCTATTCTACAATCAGTATAATTTGCAAGTAACGTGGTCAATAATATAAGTAACTCACAACAAGATGTCTGTCCCTGTTGCTGGGCATGTTGAACCGTCGCTCGCAGTGCGGACACCCGTACGGCTTCTCGTTCGTGTGCGTGCGCATGTGCACGATCAGGTTCGCGTATTGCTGGAACATTACATTATACAACGTATTGGTTAACATTTCAAATGTATATTATAATAATGAGAAGACACTTTGTGACAAGAAATTGGGGAAAGAAATTACTTAATAATTCTATCAAACAATATTTTTGAAATATAAATAAAGTTTACAATGTTTACGATAAGCGAGCATAACAGTAACAAAATAATGTCAAGTGACAACGGCGTATATGCACGTAGTCAAAAACACGCACATATACGCATATAATGTATGCAACGGAATAATATAACGTATACGCATCAAGCAATGATAGAAATACGCTCAGTTATTTACACTGAACGTATTTTCATCATTTGCTTGTCTATCACATCTACCTTAAAACATGTAAATTATTTTATATATTGATACTCACTCTAGTAGTGTGTCCGCACACGTCACACATGTACCGCTTGAGGTACTCAGTGTCGGGATGTTCCGACTCGTAGTGCTTGCGAGCTTGCACGTCGTTCGGTAACACCGTGTGACACTGTAACACACAGTACATCATTATTTATTACATACTTAGTTACTAAATAAGCCAAGGGGCTTGCATAGCCTGATTATAAAATCCATTATAATATATTCTCTTTTAGGTATATTTTGCCAAATTTTAAATTTCATCAAAGCTTATCAGCTTAGCCCTGAAAGCGTAATGGACAGAATTGATTTCTTCCTGAGTTCTGATTAATTTGGCGTTAAGTGTGCCTCAATAATAAACTGTTAAGCTAGATTCAGAGGTTATTTAGATTAAATTAAGGGGCAAACTATATTTCCCGGTCTGAATAAAAACACAAAATATGAAAAAGGCTAGGTGTGGTTAGCTAGAGTGTTGGTATACATACCACTTCGCAAGTAGTGGTAGTAGTAACACCATTGTTGACTATCTCGGAGCAGGCGCCGCGCCGCGGTCTGCCGCGGGACTTGTGCCCGCCTTCACTCTTCAGGCGACGGTTGGGCTTCGTTGAACTACAACATAAAATGGTAAGTATATTGACTGTTTTAATATTATGTTGTACTTAACTCTTAGTTAAAAGTGGAGCAGTTTAGACCTTACTCAGAAAGCTTCATACTCCGAGAATAATTTTATGATAACTTATTAAATCGCACGAGTTTGCTCTTTTCTGGACATGCCCTTAGGATTCTTACATATCTACATGTAGACTACCTTCATACGAATAACGGGAGAGTTTAAAGGGTGTAAACTAGATATTAGTATCTAGTCGTTTATGTAGAAGGTATACTCACACATTAGTGCTACAATGTTTGTACGAGCTGCCGAGATGCGTGTTGAAGGCCTGCTCGTTGATGAACTGCATGCTGCAGTCGGCGCAGTACGTGGCTGACGACACGTCCACCGACATCGCCGCGCTCTGCTCTATCTCCTTTTAATGATATTTTTACTTTAACATTATGTACAAGAACTATGATCTAGTACGTATTAAACACAGATTTTAGTACTATATAACTATACTTTTTTTAAGCTATGACTGTCTCACTGCTGGGCAAGAGCCTTACCCCTGAACGAGGTAGGAGTTGGGCCTTCCACAACGCTGGTCAAGTGCGTGTTGGGGACTTTGCATACTCTCAAGAAATATGACATAGAACTTACTTTTAGCCAGTCAAGGTTTCAACACGATGTTTTATATGGTATACACATCATACTACTCATACATATTACTGAGCTCTATTTGAATGTTAAACTTATAAATTTTAGCGCATGCACAAACATTTCGAAGAGGCAACCGTAGACTGGTATTTGAACTGACTGTAAAATGATGAAGTAGGTAATCGCAGTGCATTATAACGTACCTCTTTGCTATGTGCGATCTGTTTGTGACAGTATAACCCTGTTTCACTGACAAAGCTGTGTCCGCACAAGTTGCATAGATTCATGGACGGGTGCTTGATGCGGATGTGAGTCAGACGGGTCGACGCTTTCCTGCAATTATGTATAAAATATCACACTTCGACTCACACTCGGTCAAATAGCCACTCGGTAGAGATGTAACGAGATGTGATGATTAGACGGAGACCGGCATGAATTTTTGTCTGGGATATAAATTAACAGATTATGAAAAAATCTGCACCGACCACAACAGCACTCGTAGAAAATGTATAAGTATCTGAATGGACCAGGATATCTTGGGAATAAGTCGACATCGCATCTAGAAAAACTGTTGAGAGTCTATATAGAATGGATCTACTTACATGAACTCCATTTTACAGTGCGGGCACTGGTACGTTACATTGTTGTGCCACCGGTAATGCACATGAGCTTGACCTCTGAAAATATAACAGAAAATTGTTAGTGGATGAATTGATTTAAATCGCAAGAATATTTATATATGATATATTATTTGTTTATTCGTATGCATGTTATGTTAGTACGCAATATGCGTGCCCGAATACGTTAGTATCGTTTGACGTATACCACAAACGTATTCGTATTCCTATTGGAACAGTTGCTGCATTCAATTTATTTGGTAACTAACAAATATCATGGAAGAGTCTTTATTATACTCGGCTAGGAGAGTTCTTTTACCTGTAAGAGACCAGTAGCAAGAATTATATAGAGGGTTATATTACCTGTTATAACACACGTAGCTGCAGGTTTGGCAGGAGTACTTGAACAAATGTGTGATGTTCATGTGCTTGTACAACTTGCGCGTATCCTTGAAGTGTATCTTACACATGTCACATTGTATCGGACCCGAATGCGCCTGTAATCGTAACAAATTACATATTTCAATTTTACATAAGACTACTTTGTATTTCATTCATTAGTTTACGTAGACTGACATAGTGAAAGAAAATATACATAAGTACACGCTTTTTGCTCTGCCTACCCCCATAGGAATGAGATGTGATTTTATGTATGTATGCAGATTGTGTTGTAAAGTATGTATGATCCTGTAGGAAAGCCCGTGCATTTATCAACATTTAAGTAGATGTAAAGTAATGTAAGATTGAGTGGTGATCGATATTCAAAAGCCTCAAAATTCAACATTTAAAGCATTTACCATATAAAGAAAATATACTCACAGGATCATGTTTCCTCATATGCTTATTATAAGTCAACATCTCTCTAAATCCTCGGAAACATAGATTACACTTAAACTTGGCTTCCTTATAGTTCCTGGAGTTCTGTCTCTCCAGCACCAGGCTGTACTGTTCCTCTTGTTTAATAGGGGAGTATACAAGGAAGTCATTTGGCTCCTTCTTCCGTTTCCTCACTGGTTTCAAAGTGACAATGCCTTTAACTCTCTTGCCTCCTTTGGTGTTGAGCCATGTTGGCCGCGATTCGTACCAGTTGGCATCTTTCTTGTTACCTTTTTGTAAGTGCGTCCAGATGTAGTGCTGTTTGGCTGATGTTCTGAAATTATAGATGTGTTTGAGAATTACACATATTAGTTTAAAACTTGATATAGCTGAACTCTTGAGCAATAAAAGGGTGTACCATGGTACTAAAATTTTGTAATAAGCTTTTAGATAACTGTTATATAATCCAATCCACACAAGGGCAGTACCTAAGTAAAAGTAGCTTGCCGATTAGGACCTTGAAGCAGCAATTACTGAGTCATGCTAAGTGTTAATATGTAAACAACCAGACCCATGGATGTATAATCCTTTGGATATAGATAATTTTTCTCTTCTATATAATATAAATCTACATAATAATATGATATAGATCTAGCAATAATGTAATTAAACTTACCTATCAAAATTTACTTCAGGGCACTTTCTACATACATACTTGTACATATGTTTTTCAGTCATGTGAGTTTTTAATAAAAATTCTGTCTTGTAGAAAAAGTTGCAAAGGCCACAGTGAAAATTGCCACTAACATGCTGAAAAATAAAATAAATAAGTTGAGATAGCTAATATTACAAACTTGTTCCACTGAATTTTTAATCAACTTTTATGGCATTACGCTTTGAGTACTACTAGAGTTATCTATTTATATTCAAAAAATTATAATTCTATACCACCTTATCATGCATTCTCATATGCACAGCCAGTCTGTTCTCACTATAATAAGATTTATGACAGATCTCACAATTATATTTCCCATGGCTAAACATTTTATACACCTCTATAGCAGCTTTAGCCTCTTTCACAGAAATAGGAATCATCATAGCATACTCTTCATCCAAATTAGAACCATCAACACCCTCACTTTTAATCATACTGTCTAACTCAGTAGAATCTTCTTGGTCATTATCACTAATAAAAGTATCATTATTGTCTATGAATGAATCTCCTAAGTCAACATTAGAGGTTGACTCTCCTATATAATCCTCTTTGCTCAAATCAAAATTGGAACTGTCTTCCTCATTGGCTGGTTCTCCAAAATCATTTTTAATATCAACATCAGTATTTATGACGTTATTAAAAGTTTCATCAGATGTTAATGTACTACAATGTGCTATAGGAATTGTGTTCACTTGGTGGGAGGGAGTTTGACTAATTCTATTGTATTTTGTCCATTGAAACTTTGACTCTTCAAAGTCTGCTTTGTTTAGTTTCAAGAAGCTCAATGTAGGCATAACACCAATTAAGTCACAGTTCAAATCTTTTAGATTCGATTTTGTTATCTGTAAAAAAAAAGAAACTTACAATTAAAATATCCTTATTTATTTCCTGATTAAGTACACACAATATCAAGCAGGCAAGATTATACAATGATAATATATCGTTGTTTTTTAAAAATAAGAAAAAGACATAATATCCCAGGTAATATCACTTCTTTTATTCTGAAGGGCTGCACTATGTTATAATTACTTAATGGTTTATTATAATCTGTACTCACTTCTTTGTTTCTGTTTAATATTTCTAGTAAAGCATAATGTGCTCGATGACATTTGTCTCGGAACTTCTTCCAACTCCTTACTTGTGCGGAACATTGGTAACATAAATAATCTGGCAAACCACTGCTGGTGCTAGTCTGTGAAACAAGATTAAAACCTCAGTAATAATTACGTACAAGAGTATAAATAAATCAGCTGTATATAATTCTTCCTTTGTAGGAGTATTTCTTGTATATATTATCTCAAGAAATAATGAAAATATAAACAATACGTAAGTACCTTAAGTCCAGACACTAATTGGAATTCGTGTCTTAACCGCCCGCTAGCCAGACTGTCTAGCTTAACATCAGTGGTTAAACACACCAGACAAGCTCTTAAATCGTACATTATAAGAATAATTCTTTCATTTTTTCGCGAAAATAAAGTAAAATCTGATCAAACCAAGCTTTTTTGACAAGACGAGTGGAGATTGTCAATTTGACGTTTCATTCGTGACTTTTTAAGGTACTGTGTTGCCATAATTAATAAATGTGTAAAAGTGGTAATTTTATTTCCCTAAGGTACGGTACCTTTACAAAAATAAAGAGCTCTAGACGTTCATCCAAGTATAGGTACTGGAACGTCTAGGCCCCGCATTAGGTTCATGTATAGATACTATCCATCTAATAACTATTTTCGAAGAAATTTGATAATGACGAGAAAGTATTGCCGAATTCAGGCAGAATTTTAGTAACTAATTTCAGTTTAATATATATAATATTAGTATTGGTCTTAATTCATAGCATTCTCATTCTATATTATAACGATTCTATTTGAAAATATATACAGATGTTTTAAATTTATATTCAATTCAATAATCTCATCTATTATTACCTTGGTTCTTCTTTGTTCTTAATTCTCTCATAAATCGTGTCTAATTTATGTTTAAAGCATATACTTACTGCACGCATAGGTGTTAATCTATACTATACTAATATTATAAAGCTGAAGAGTTTGTTTGTTTGTTTGATTGTTTGTTTGTTTGAACGCGCTAATCTCAGGAACTACTGATCCGATTTGAAAAATTATTTTAGTGTTAGATAGTCTATTTATCGAGGAAGGTTATAGGCTATATATCATCACGCTACGGCCATTAGGAGCTGAGTAGCAATAAAAAAATTCACAGAAACGGGCAAAATTATGACCCATTCTCTCTTGTGTACGCAAGCGAAGTTGCGCGGGTCAGCTAGTTTCAAATAAAGGGGTTTATAAAATAAAAATCTGTATTCCAACACTCATACATATATTCTTGTACATAGTTTCATACAATACAACTATTAGCAGCATTCAATGCTTGCACTAACTACTTTTTAGACAATATCTACATTTCACAGTAGTTATTATTGTCTTGGCGGTAATTATACCTTTAGGTCAATTGACATTTGATATCATAATAAATATCTTTGGAATGTTATTGCACATTATTGCTAAAATAATTATCAAAAAAAGCTCCTCAATAGGTATTGGTCAGATCCATGGAGCACACAACCAAAAATATTGAGCTCATTTGTTCATCGCTGGGCAAAAACTAGGTACTTTAGCTTCAATGCATGTGTGTAATTTGTTTTTAAACGTGAAAAACAATCTATGAAGCGAATTCTCAGTTAATACCCAGCTTTATCGATTAAAATTGTTTGGTGCTCAAAAGTACATTATTAGAAAACAATATTTACATTAGAAAATATTAACACATGATAGTTTTATCAAAACCCATAATAAAATTGGTCAAATCCAAGTGTAACTTGCACAATCAGAGTCCCTTACTATAATTGATGGTCTATTTTTACCCGACTGCATGCCGCAAACGTGGGTAATGTTTATGTTAATCTAATTATTGTATGGGGCACTAATATACAAGACAAAAATGTGACGAGATAAAATTTACAAAACTACAATATATTTGTAGCAACAAGTATGGGCAACTAATTAAAATCGTTATAATTTAATAACTTGCAACTCTACGGGATTTCCCCTGTCAGCAGTGGTGCAATATTTTACTTGTGGTGGTTCTTTGTGCTTGACGATTCTAATTAGTTGACCAACTTTAAAATGTAACCAAATATAGAAATCTCTTACAAAATCAGTCACATCATTGAACATTACTTTACAGTGTATATTATCGGGAATGTCGTCATGTCACACAAGAAAAAAATATCAAACTAACGCCTTAAAATTAGACTTAAAAAAATAACGCCCCATAAAAAATTAAAAAGCACAAAGCTTATTTCACTACGATCGGTACATGAAATACAAACGAATATAATTTAGAAAATATAGAGAGAATACAATTTTATATTTTAACTACATTAATATTGAAACGGAAGATTGTCTATAAGTTACACAAAATTTTAATTAAACCGTTAATTTCTAAATTGTAACGGACTATACCGTTTTCCGTACTACTCAAGTGATGGGAACATCGCAGGGTCGCGGACGAGAGAGGCAGTGATTCTGAAGCTACCTAACAGGTACTAAAATATTTGCGCTTACAAGCCCTTGTTGTAGAACACTTCTTTTGTCTTCGGGAATTTCGCTTTTACTGTGTTCTGAAACAATTACAAAATAATGTTAATAAGTGTTAAAGAGTAAACCTTATGGATAGTAAAGTTCTACATTTAGTTTTTGAATGCATAGTAACCACACACACATTTATGGCTAGAATGGTGGGCCAAGCCACAAACCCATTCTTATTTCAAGAGTAGTGGAACTGTATCTGTGGCGCGGTTACAGTATGGGTAGCTCGTGTGGCGCACCGTGGCTAAAAATGTTGATGATCAGGGTTCGGGGCCCTTTAGCTGCTCAACAATATTTTTCGTTGTGTCTTGTAGTTTAGGTGTAGTAGTAGTCTTTAGTTTATGCCTTGGGCCTTGCTTATTACCAGCTTAGGATTATTTGGCTATGGCTATTTCACTGAATGTAATTTACAAGTCGATCCATCGTTTTAAATGGGAGACTAAACTATGTCTCTTGAAAAGCAAATGATCTCTTTAAGAAAATCTGTATCCACAAAGGTAGTGGTACCTGCAGTTCAGTCTCGATACTGCTGACACTGAGCGTGGCCTTCTGGTCGAAGAGCGCGCAGCCGAGCGGCGTGGCGAAGGTCACGCACACGCCCACCAGCGCTAGCTGGAACGGGATCACCGCCATCGGGTAGTGGCAGAACATGCCGCGCTTTGTGGCCCAGCTTGTTATCACTGGCGTCAGGGCTGAGGACAGAAATGGTTGGTTAATATATATTTGAAAAGGTGAGAGCTTCTTATGAATATACTTTAGAGCAAGAAAAGGAAGTTATTTGCGATGATTTATTTCTTTTTCTTAAGGTAGGTACATATCCACATACATATATTTGACTACATTTGATAGCAAGTAAGTTTATGTTGCGCATTTTTCCTAGCCCATCTTGCGGCGTTGCTACAGACACATTTCATACAAGTCATTTAGAAACAGTGCAACATTTTTCATTATAAATTGTTTTTTTGGGAATGAAGGTGTATCTGGTAGCAGTGGAAGGAATTCTTAATAAAAAGAAACACAAAGAAATAAAAGGAACTCACTCATTCCGGGAATAGCCATGATAATCCTAGATATGCACACGAGCAGGATGCCGGTGCGCGCGGCCACCTTCGAGTCTCCCACTCGCTTGCCCTCCGGCACCGAGAAAACTGGCGTGCCGTTTATTAATTCACTGGAAAAAAAAACATTCAATAAATACATTTCTACTATATTTTCGTTATTCGATCTTTCGGCTGTTTCAGGATGCCATGTTTATGTTGTTTTTTTGAGGATATAGACGACGACAGCGATTATTACGCTCATTTTTACTAAAATAAGTGACATAGGAATCAAACTCTAACTTCGCAACTTTCCCGTGATTAATCTATCATGCTGCTCGGTAGGGTCATAGAAAACAGAAGACGCGTATTCCGTTTTCAATGGTCAACACTTTGTCAAGATTACGAATTGTATAAAATATACCTATGTTATAATATTCGTATCAGTCAAGAGATTTAAATAATTTTACATTAAGACTCACTTGCTCCTCATCATAGGAATATTGATGAAGTTAGCGCCGCACACGGCTGCGAAGGGCACCAGCCGCGCGAAGATTGGGTTCATATTCTGTAAGAAAAACAACAACGATTTTACATAAACTTCTGTAGTTAATGCCAATATGTCGGCGGTATATTCGACTGGTTGTTTGAGGGCAAAGGGCAAAAGCTTTCAACTACCTGTCACTATCATAAATTGGGAGTACTTACTATGTTATTGTTGTAGAATTAGGGAATAAAAAATGTTTATAGATAGACTGTACCAACGTTATTTTATAAGTAAGTGAAAATCATTGTTTGAGTAAGTGATCTTAGAGAGATCATAGCATTAAAAGTAGACATTCCGACGGCAAAAGCGACATTTTGGATGGCAAGAAAACTGACTCGCAAACATCTTACTATTAGAACTACAGTAAAAAATATCTTATCGATAGTAACTGAAGGTCAATGGAACATTTTCCTTTTTCATAACATCGTCATAGCTCATATTTACACAATAAATCAAACCCCATTAGTGGTCGAGGGCTGGACACTAGACGTCACATATTTGCCATCGCATTACGAAGCGATAAGTGAATCCTCATGAAATAAATCCGACACGATTTGTTTGTTGATAGATCATGATAACATTTTATTATCGTGTTTATTGACAAATGCTATGGGTTTTATGTGTATCCTTAGAAACATGACGTATATTGCCTGCATCGATATGAAGACACTTTAAAAGGGGAAACCTAGATCGAGAAACAAATATTTTTTACTGGGTTTAGGATTCAAGACGAAGGCTAAAATGTTTTTTTTTAGTACTGAAAAGGTTAAGGATTTTTTCGAAAATTTATTGAATAACGCTGCCAGCCTGCCTCTCACTATTTTAGAGGTGCTAAAAACTTATTTCTTGATAAGTAGGTAGAGCTTCTGGCATGTCGTTTTAATTAAGCCCTTCTCCCATTACGATACGCCCGCGCGACTCTAGTCTCGGAGACTAGTCGCCACGAAGTATCTCACATACATTTGTATGGAGACTACCAGTATCGTAATGTGAGAGTCTCCATACAAATGTATGTGAGATACTTCGTGGCGACTAGTCTCCGAGACTAGAGTCGCGCGGGCGTATCGTAATGGGAGAAGGGCTTTACTTATTTTAGGAATTGCTACCTCACGTAAAATCACGCTATGTACAATCATCGATATGAATGGCTTATCAACTTAATTTCGATTTTCGATTCGGTAAATACAATTAAAATGGATTTTTATTGTATTGTAAAATGATTAGATAATAAAATGGGTCATTGGAGGATAATCGAAGCGTATTTTCCAAAATTTTAATTAGGCTTCAACTGTATCATGTTTTTGGAAATCATAAAATAAATAAATAAATTTAACCCATTACTGTCCCACTGCTGGGCAAGGGTCTCCTCCCGTAATGAGGGAGGGGTTAGGCCTTGAGTCCACCACGCCTTGAGGCCAAGTGCGGGTTGGGGAGTTATTGGGAATCATAGGACAGCAAAATATATTCTTAATTAGCTCATCTCGTAACAAGGAAACCCTATTTCGATTGATACACACAGGCACAGCAAAAGCTGATATGCCTTCATTTTGCTACAAAGTACAAAATTATTTTAAGATTTCAATGGAAAAGGTTGTTAAAGTGCTCGTCACACGTCAGACAACCTGTCAACACCAAAAGCGTGAGCTCCTTATGTGCTAACATCTAAGTAAACTGTTCCTAACAACTTGTTTTCGTCTAAACACACATATAACGACACACCTCCGTAGTGACGTAGGTATCAAACGTGTCTTTCCTACCAAGTGTATGTGTAGCACGTATTCTGTTTACACTACCCAAATAACTGATAAGATTGACGAAATAAGATTATCACGGTGATAATTTTCATTTTCGTCGCCAATGATTTATTGGTTTCGGAGGTATAGATTGTAAATAAGCTTGGGTATGCAGTGATTTCTTTATGAAAATACAGATTGCATATCAAAATGTTGCAGTTTTCACATATTTCTTCAAAACATACCTCTAAAAAACTTATTGCCTATGTACCTACCTACTAAAGCTATGGTTTTTCAGCTAACTGAAAGTCATACAATTTAGTTTCAGGGGTACAAGCAACACTTAGATGACTATAAAGTTTAGTATTATGATTGATTTACGGTTTATCAGCATTATCTTCGGAAACAGAAGGAAAGTGCACGTGATGAATTCAGGTGTTCACTAGATTATGCTCAGTCATTATTTTAAAGCAATTACTTAATTACAATATAGAAATAAAAATATCGATACACTGATTGCAAGGCATGTGCAAAATACTGAAGTGGTAATTCTGGAAAATGTTGCATGTGTCGATGTTTGTCAAACAATCTCATAAGCGAGGACTGCTCTTACCTCTTATACATATGTGCAATGGTATAGAGTCAAAGGTTAGGTTAGGCTTACCTTAGTTTTGTTATTGAGATACAGCGCGGTACCCAATGCACCACCACACGCCGCGCAGTATGACGTGAACAATTGCCTGAAATATTAACAACGTTATTCACAAAGGCACATAAGGAAATAAAACTCGGTGTACAGTAATCTTTTCACCGAAAAAAATATGACTCCTTCCAATAAAAACTGAGGAATAAGAGGATAAACTCTCGCGATGAATATTTCAAATTCATTTGCACACATTTATATTTCTATTGGTTGCAGAATTTTGATAATGAGCTTAAAATTTGTATTTAATGCACGGCCTGCATTCGAGTATAAAGTAAGTGTACATACAATAAATAAGCATCTGAATATGAAATGCTTCTGGGGCTTTACATGAACCTCCTGGTTTCTGCCACGCAAGAGCTCTGCCACTTTTTACGAACGCTTGTGGCTTAAGATTAAGTTTCAGGCTTATCGCTAAATGCGATGACCGATGCCTGAAGATGGTATTGTGTTGAACCTAGTAAAGTGAATATTAAAGGTACTAACGTGGTAGTAAGAGGCGCGTCTCCAGACCGGTTCGTGTAGTTGACAAGAGCGTTAAACGTCTGATTCAACCACTGCCAGAACATTATAGCTGATTTTGTCTTGTAGAACGTTACCATACCTATGGAATAGAAAAAATAATTATTTATTCTATTGGGAATACTTGGTTTTGATGCATGGGATGAAATTTCGATTCCTGCTTAATGTCGTTTAGAATATGACTATGGTGCAGCGCAGACGGCACACTTTTTGTGTGCGATCGAGTCTGCAGAATATCATGATAGACATTTAAAAAGAAAAATGTGGGATGAAGTGTGCTGTATTGTTTATTCCGCTCCTGTTTGGACATGTATGAGTCTAAAGAAAAAACAAAATACGGTAAGTTTAAGTTTTTAATAGACTTTACCACATTAGTACACAGACTCGATCGCACAAAAAGTGTGCCGTCTGCGCTGCACCTATTGGTACACTTTACGATTCCGATTTATTCTCTTTAGTTGAGAGCTGTTGGTAAATATCTCCAACAGCAGAAAAGTTGAGATGGCAACCACGCTACTACCATAACCTAGGATCAAATTTGGATGCCACAATGCATATTTTATGATCCATAAATTATGTATTGTCTATCTGTTTACGCCAGATCAAGTCTTTTCTCATCAACTGATACATTATAGTATTCAAATATAAAACATCCCTAGCAGTCCTGTGGTTTCAGTCGTATATGATTTCATCGAATACTTAAATTACTAATTATTAGCTACTCACATCCAGTGATGAGTGTATTCATAGGCGCCTGCGCAGACATCCGTCCGACGGCGATCATCTTCTCTCCCGTGTCGGGGTGGAACGCACTGTCGTACAGATACTTTGTCCGCCATAACTTCTCCACGTCGTAACCTGGAGGCATTTTCTTTGTTTTCCTGATAAAACAACACACTAGTTTATCCCAAAATTTGATTGTAGTTAAGCCAAGGTGTACGGCCCGGGGACAACCTAAGAGGAGACAAGGAGAAATGCCTTTCCAAGGTAGACATAATGGACATAAGATAAGGATATATCGTACAGGGACTTTCGTAAAAAATAAGAAATTGAAAGAAGTTAAGTCCACAATCAGTTCTCGTCTTACGTGTTTTCGTTTTTACAATCATTAGTTTCTAATTGCTGGATGTAAAATGTTCAAAACATTTGTTGGGAAATCCTGAGTATATACTCATTGTGGATGCGAAATTCCCAGTATTAATTTCACTACTGTGGTAGACAGAAGTCATCTGTAATGACCCGTTTATAAGTATTTATGTCTACCGACGTAACTGTACATATTTTTGTTGAAAAAGCAGGTCCTTGATTTAAATTCATAAAATTTACGTCAAGAAGAATTCACGAAACGAAAAGATACAAATGCCAGATGACACAGCAATACAGTTTACACATGTCAAATTAATTTGATGAATCTGTGCTGCTATCACTGATGGCCTAGTTAGACAAGACACCTAGTATTATCTATTATAGCTATAATGTACGATGCATTTACATAAACTAACGTTTCATTCAATCAATTGCGGTGATATATCAATAAGTGAGGGACAATCATACAGATAGTTTACTCGTTTATTCCGCTGTACCGACTGCCAGTGTCAATATGATAGTTATTTTGAAAACAACTACTTTAACGCACAAATGTTTCGGTAAACAAACTACACAAGATTAGATATTTAGATTTCGTAAACAATTATGGTCAGAGACGAATTATTGCGACATAATTTGTAATTAAAGAAATGTAGAGGAAAAGGGTTGAGAAAGATCGTAATTATAATTATGAAGTGTAAAATATTGATCGTCATACTAATAAGACAGCACAATGCATAAATACTAAGATAGTTTTTTTTTTGTTTGAAAACAGGGATAGGTAATTATTGTGTTATCTGGGAAAAAGGGATTTAAGAAAGAATCTAACTGCAAATATCTTTGTTTCGTTTTGCAAACCTACGTCTAGAATGAAAGAAAGACAGCTTTTGCTGTCGCCAATTTGCCTTTAGTGTTAAGGAAAACGTTCTACAGTAGTTAAAAAAGTGCGTTACCTAAATTCATTGACTATTCTCTTGGCCTCATCAAGTTCTGACTCCGAGGCCAGCACGTTGAGAGGGTTGGTGAGCAACAAGAAGTGCTTGGCGCGGCCCCAGTACGTGCTCTGATCGTATCGAGGCTTGTCCAGGTTGATCTTATCCGCCATGGTGTTGGATTACACTGAAACAATACAAAATATATGACATTTATACTATGGTATATATTAGAGGCCAGTTTCATATGGATAAGTAACGGTTAATCTATCAGATGAAAAAGTGACAGCAGGTAGGTACCTATGTGGAAAAAGCTGTCGAAATTCAATCTGATAAAATAATCGGAACGTTTTCAGAAGTGGTGAAAACTATGTGCTAGTGCTTTGCTGAAGAAACCGTTTGGCATCCAAAGGAACAACATCAGTCTTCTGTTCAGATTTTCAAGTTAAATTATCTTTTTTCAGACATTATTTGTTCAGTCGAAATTTACACAACGGATGTCATGAAAAGATAGTGTTGAGATGCAATTATTTTGTTTAAATAAAGATAAAATTCCAATCTTTAAAAAATCCTTCATTTTTAACTCAGTCTGGCAAATCATTCTACAGAAAATTACATACAGATCTTATTATCTACCAAAGAATAATATTATTACCTGATTCAACAAACGAATGGAAATAATATTGAAGCGACACTTTATCTCATTCATACAGTCGTAGTCGGTTCATATTAAAAATATTTCGTTTACTCTAGATAAGGCGAGTAATTAGATAATTAATTACAGTTGACGTGCAAGGACCAATAAAATTATCAAGCAATGTTTCAAGGGTAACTATACTTAGGCAAGATTATTTGTTTTGTAAATATAGCTTTAAACATGGAGTAAACAATAGGAAATACGTAAGAGGAAACCTAACGTTAGATACTTGTGATCTGATAAATATACTATTATTTATGGCAATTAAAATATCTATCATGAAATTTAGCTAAATAATTTTGAACCATCGGAGTCTTATGGCTGGGTAAGGCTCTCCTCCAGGAAGGAGAAAGGAATCGGACCTCGGGTCCACTACGTTGGCCGAGTTGGGGATTAATTGAGTAGCCGGTAGATATTTTAGCGACAAGATATCAAAACTAACCGTAACGCAAAGATACTTCTATAAATTTACATATTTCGTGAACATTGGTGTTTTGTACGCAACTTACCGGATTAATATTTTGTATACACACAAGATTTTTTTTACTTTTTATACACATTTGGTTCAAACATTTTCACCACAACAAATACAAACAATTATGCCATCGCCATTATTCTAATTACGAAATTGACAGATGAAGTTTAGAATTTATGGAAATTCGTAGCCATAAATCTTTCTTGATCTATTATGAAAGAGGAGATTATGAAAAGCAGAGATGTTAGGAGTATTAACAACACAGAATTTTTACGGTGTTAGTATTCCCGTGATTAACACGACAGTTAAAAACGCTACTGGGATTGACTGCATTAGAAATCTCCGCAGTTAGATATGCCTTATTTTGAAAATTTTCTCTGCTTTTTAGAATATTCTTTTAGTGAATAAAGCTAACCAATAAGCTACTTAGTCTGGTGTCTTTTCTTGCATAAAATATTACTGAAGTTACAGTTTTTTGTAACCTCAATTATTAATCTCGTATTTTTTAAAGGTCACAAGCGCCTTGCCCTAAAATGTATTGTATCCGTTTGTATAAATAATTATAACAACCTATCTTCAACGTACTCCTTGACCTCACGTTTTATTATTTCTGTAGATAAAACAACTGGACAAGATACGCTCTACATTATTACGAGAGTTCATGATAAAAATAATACACAAAACCTATTGAACTCTGAAGTCATCTTACTGAGTGATACTTTATAAAACTGTACTCCAATATTGCGTCAAGATTGTTATTTATTTATTATTACTTTGAATGTTTAACTATCTACGAGTTTCTACTAGAATATCAGTAAATTTTCTTCTTCTACGTAGTTTAGGTAGTTTGTTTTAAGTTTAAAATGGTTCGATGTCTATATTTTTACGTCTACCAGTCCTAGTTTTCACTTTAAAAAAGGCTAGGTAAATTCTAAAGTCTAGGAACGAGATAACTTAAGGTTATATACTAGAACTTTAGTCTGCAAAGTTTTATCGGGACATCGAGACGGCTTGAGAAAAGTCTTTAAAATCGTCTGAATGTATCTGGCAGAACGCCAACAGCTAGCTCAATTCGAAAGTAGGTTTAGCCGTATAGCCTCCGCATAGGCCTGATATATTTTCAGGCTTTTCCTGTTTACGTAACTTTTCCAACTACGCGTAGCTTCATATGTAACAGTATGAAATGAATTTCCCTGCGTAGTAAGTTGTAATACAATGCAAATATTCTACACGTGTTTAATGAATTAAATTATGAACATACCTACCTGAATAATCAATAAATTTGCAATTATCCGCAAAAACAATCAATTTTCAAAAGTGCTTGACCTTTTTGTATGTATTATGACGTACACCCCCATTTACTTCGCCGCAAAAGTTTAATGTACTTTTAATTAGAATATTCACTGATTTTTCAACGTGACCTGCTACTAAATTAGAGACTAGACGAAAATAAGGTTCTTACTAAAATCTAAAAAGAATAATAAAGATCACACATGACCGAGAAGTTTGGACGTATTAATAAAAATTTAAAAGACCTGAATAATATGAATGCATACAAAAATCAACTTAAAAAATATGTACAAACACTGAAATGAAAAAAAATAGAAATACTGTATATTATATTATTGATATCAAACACTAGAGGTGAAAAAACATGATAATACTATTATTATCGCACTGTATCTCATTATAAGTGAACTTTATGTTTTTATGAGAAATCATGGCTTAGCCTTTTTTCCAAACTATGTTGGAGTCGGCTTCCAGTCTCACCGGATGTTTTTATGAGAAATAAATGTCTTTAAACCTAAAAGAAGAGGATTTTCTATAGCAATAGGATGCTACAGAAGTCTAACTAAAATTTTTTTTTATCTTGGGATGAGAGAAGGTATGTTGGAATTTAAAAAAAACTGTTGTGTAGATAATGAATTTCCAACCTACCACAAGTTTATTACCGTACAGGGTTTATCGATAGAACCTCGAACGAAACTTACGAAAAGTTACGAAAATTTTAACTTCGTAAGCTACTGATTAGCCATCCAAGGACTGGCTTCGCGTCAAGTCACTTAACCCACTGGACAACAAGTTCCAACCTCTTCCAAAATAAAACTGATTGATAAAGTTGTTTATCTAAATGTGTAATAAGTATACGACCGTAACCTTTCTTTCGACCACTTGTGTGGCTTCCTGACCTTTCATCTAAACGGGGTATTGTTAACTACCTAATATCTACAAACTAGTTACATAGTTTGATCATTTAAAATGAGTGAATGTAGAACTAGGAAAAAAAAATAGGTACTTAGCGGATGTAAATAGTAACTCCGGGAAGGGCTGTATGAAAGGCATACAAAGATCATATCGATGATGTCTTGCAAGAAGGTAGGCGTAGTACTCGTAACCGTGGTCCTATATGACGAGATGTATGGATGTAAAAGCAAAGGAAGTTTGTAAGGATCGTACCAAATGGCCTTCTCTGGTCTTTGCCTACCCCTATAGAAAGGAGGCGTGATTTTATGTACGTATGTAGGTACCTAGTTAAATAGTACCTATTAAATAATAGGTATAGACTAGCATCAAAATATGATAGATCTGTTAAAGTTTTGTCATCGGGCATTTACCCGTTTCTAATCGCAGTATAAACTGATAAAAAATTTGACGTTATCTTAAATCTCTAGTATCGTTCATTAGGGCGTAATTAATTATTATGTTACGCATTTTATCAAACATACGTCAAAGGTAAAATTGGAGGAATTAAACATATTTATAACGCCATTCACATTAACTTAAAAATTATATTATTAAGAAATTTAATCGTCATAAATATTTCATTAAACTGTTTTGGTTTATATCTATACTCGATTGCCAATAAATTGAGTATGTATAATAATTATTATTGTTGATTCACTGTCGCTGAAAAAATACATAATCAAAATCCCAAATATGTGGGGTGAATGAATTTTATTCTTTTGTGTGATAATTTCGAGTACTTCGAATATACATAAATTGGAATAATACCTAAACGATAGCCAAACTTAGCATGGATACTGTAATAATATCTTACAGACTTACGATACTGACCTATGACTTCTTGTTAGGTATAATCGTGAAGGCCCTAAAATAAAGAGATCTTTATCTGAAACTCCTTGCGAGAGATTGATCAATAAACTGAACTTACACGGACATAGAATACCACGGAGTCTTTATTTTCAGTCAGGATAAAGAATATATTTGTTTTTACAATACCACAATGTTTCATAGATAGTACGTTCCTTATTTGATACTGACTTCGTTTCATAAATAAATAAAATGAAATTAAACATTTTATGCTCACCTCTTTCACGCTTAATTAATTATATTTCTCAGAAATTTCACTCGATATGGTGTCTTATAATATTCTTATTACTTTGTTCAATTCCTCACTTTCATTATATCATCACTTTCCTGCCCAAACCACCGAATTTATCGCGTGCGAGTTCAAATGTTGCGCCGTGACAACGACATGAATGGTGACGTAAAAATCAATTCGCCCCTGGACGGACATCCCATTCATATCCACTACGGATTGGTTCGATATTTTTGGCATTTCGATGCACGGAGTTGCCATTCTGCTTTTTGAAGATTCAACTAATGACAGTAACATTAATGGAGAAAAGTTATTTACTGCCTTTAAGGCAACAATATTGATATAATCATTATTCTTAGAATTAATTAGAGTTTCAAACAACATTAAAACTATATTATAAAACTAGGAACAACAAAAATACGGTGTTGGTAAAATGCTAACATATTGGTTCGGAGATATTGTAAGCTGGCAAGTACTGTTAAAAATGTGTTTCGTTGTACGCAAACATGCTACGTAACCACTACGTTGAATCGTAATAAATTAAAGGCAGAAAATACGTAAAATATGTCTCAAAATATCTTATTCATCTCTCTACATTAAAAAATAGAGCATTTTACATAATATATATATATCTTTAAACTAAGTAAAATCTCAGACCTAGGTGTTTGAAAGATAGAAAATACTATTATCAGTACGTAGTCATATAGCTGTCAATTTCCGTATCACGGATTTCTCGTAGGTTACGTCTTTGGAAGCAAAGACGACCCAAAAATAATTTTATTTAAAAAATAACCTTTCTTTAAAGGTTTAATACAAATCAACCATGTCGCTTCTTACGAGAAACATTTTCCGCGCCCTGGCTCAGGTAAAGTAGCCTCTAAGTGTAGTATATTATGATTTTGTGCCAATGTCGAGTGCAGAGTGTTTCGTAACTTGTGTTATGAAAAGTTATTGCGGGAGTTATTTTAAGATAATGCTCGTGTTTTGTCTAAACAAAGTGTCGTTATCATGTGTCGTTGAATTATTATAGCAAAAAAGTGTTAAATTGCAGTTTGGTTGTGAGCTTAACCTCACGTGATCATTCGCTGAACGAGCTATTATTACATACTCGATGCAGTATCACATATGCGTATAAATTTTCCTATTATATGAAACGTGATAATGTTGAAGAGCAAATAGATAATTGCAGCTCGAGTGGGCACTATGCATCTATTCTAGAAACATCACATAGTTGTTTATAACATTTTTATCAACATAAGCCAACTTTACTTTTACAATAATGCAGTATATCTGTGGTAACTAAAATTAAGTATTTAAAATATAGTGCTGCGATAATGTAAAGTCGCTAATATGATATGTTTGTAATTTCGCAGGGTACCCAACACATGGGCAAGGGTGTACACACATCAAGCTCGGTAAACGCAGACAAAAACGTATGTTATTCGCCACACGGTATCAGCACCCTGGTGAGATTACTAACTGTCTACTAATATTGATGTTATATTGTGATGAAGCAAGATGTCAACAATATATTAACAAAACAAAAAAAAAAGATTTTGTTTGTTATCTTTTTTTTTTAAATCAGATTTGGTTATCTGTTAGCACTGATCTGGATTTTAAGCCTCACAGAATAGTATAAGAGGTCTTACGTAAAGTGCACTTTAGTTTAACTAAACTTGGTTAACTTGGTTTGATAATATCATAAAAGAAAATATTTAAAAATATGCCAAACCAAGTATTTATTATGGACTATTAATCTATAGGGAAGAATATTTATTGTATCTTAGTACTACTAATATAAAACTATGTTAAATTGATTACCAGTTATTAGCTATTTACTAATTAATAGTACTTAGTTAAAGAACTGGCAAGATCTTGCTCCATCACAGTTAGAATGAAAATATGGTATTCAAAATTTAAATCATAAGTTATGAACAAAATTATTTTATTTACAAAGTAAATTATAGATTGGTATCAAAATTGTTTAATGAATCGGCACTTAGAATTTGTTTTATTCTTTTCTCTCCTTTTTTATGAGTTTTAGATGTACACCTTGTCTGTCTTCAAGAAAAGCTGTAAGCTATTGCTATTTAATGCATGCACATGTCCATATATTATATGTGTTTTATTATGGTTTACATAGATACCATTCTATTCTTATAAGTCCAAAATTCCTTTACACACAAATTATTACTAAATAGTAACAAAACAGAGGTATTATATGTAGAGAATAAACAATGTTATACAATTTTTTAGTTGATTAATTGGTTTAATTCATAATTACACATATACATACACAAACACATACATATATTTACACACACACACATGACACACTTACAGACCTACATACAGACACTCACACATACACATAACACAAAGAATAGGATGGTCTTAGTATATAGCATGGTTTAACTATTATTTGTTTAATATTAGCAATTAGAAAGACCCTTTAACTGTACAAAAATCAAAACAAAATAAGGGAAGAATCTTTAGGAACTATTCATTGGCTAGCAAATTCTCCTAATTCGTGATTCAAACTTAACCATCCAAATTGGTACAAAAAATGTATTCACTTAAGAAATTGGTACAAAAATATGAGCATGTGATAAATTGGTACAAAAAAAATCATAAATTGGTGTATAATATTGTTAAAGGGTTAATAGCAAGCTATGTGTAGCATGAACCCTGCAATGCAGCATTTGTGTTGTCCAATAGCATTGTTTAACTATAACCTTGGGTCATTCACCATTGTGGTAGTTTAAGATATTATTTTTTCAGTTTTTATATTATCAGGTTTCAGTAGTGAGGTGAGTATTTACAAAGAACTGTTATATGGGGACCTTCAAGTAATCTTAGAATTGTGGTTCTCAATGAGAAATATTGAACAACTATAAAGAGCCTTTTGATGTCTTTGTTTAGTTACTATAGGAGCATCTAGGCGTTGTTGATAATAGTAAATAAACAAATTTTTAGTATGAACTGGTAACCATTTTTAGAATAATCGGTAACTGTAATTTCGCAGTGTTGCCATTCAAATTAATAGCAAATGCAAAGTGTTGCATTTGAAGAATATAATAAACATCAAAATGTAGCATTCACGTTAAAAATAGGAACAAACCGGACATAATTAAGCGACGCATTGTCCACATTATACCCATGATCAAGTGTCAATGGGTCATGTAACATTTGATAAACTTAAAACTTTAGCTCCTTGACCGAGACTCATTATCTACAATAGACATATTAATTATAAACCAAAGTAATAAGTACAACGCAATATTTGTTTACTATCGTATTTATAACGCTGTTGAATGGAAGTTATTATTAAAGTAGCCTTCAGAACAACTTAGTTCAAGGGTAAAATCTTTGAATTTTTTTCCTACTATTTTAAGTTTATAGGCTAGTTTCACAGTTTATGCATAACTGTACGATAAGCAATCTAGTAGACAAAGTGATATCAATGTATGAAAACACCTGTCGAAATTCCACCGAATAAGTATTTTATAGTATAGGTATACTAAACTAGGCCCAAGTCTTTTTTTTGTCTATGCTACTTCTACTTAGCTCTAAATCTATTAGTTAGCACAATAAAAAATATTTTGATATACAAATAGCAGGAAGATAAGCACATTTTTTTAAATGATTAACCGAGATTTACTACATAGATAATACTAATCCCATAAAAGGATATCTCAAGTATTATCAAGTAGATTATTTCGAGACAAAACCGGTTTTCCGTATAGTTCAGTCTTTATCATATTCAAAAGTATGATTACAGATTAAATAAGAACTTAAAGATAAAAAAGAAATGTTGATGCCAAATAATTTCATATATATAAATAGCCATATAAATAAATCAGCGTATGTCGTTACAATGTAACAGGCTGCTATTATAATAAGTATATTGTATGTTTAGCAATCGAACTCAAAGGAGGGCCGCATCAAGTGTACTATGATCCCCGGAGATGGCGTTGGACCTGAGCTTGTCTACGCTGTCCAGGAAGTCTTCAAGGTATCGACTTTATGATTGAAATTACACATTATTTCAGGTGTTTTCGCAAAGAAGATTATTTTGACTGTATTGTTAATGAAAGTATAAAAAAGAACGTATGAAAAACGTTTGATATTGTTTCTATAGAAATACCAGGTAATGTTTGGAAGATGATACGCATGCTCACAAATACATTGTTAAGTAAATGCGGGTACGTCTGTATACGCGCGTACTTATCTTAATCGATTGAGCGTCTAAAAGAGTTGAGTATTAAATTTATTTGTTCAATGTTGTAGGCGGCGAACATTCCCGTGGACTTCGAGTCGTTCTTCTTCTCCGAGGTGAACCCCACCCTCAGTGCGCCGCTCGAGGATGTCGTCAACTCCATCGCTAGGAACAAGATCTGCATTAAGGTAATCTTTTCATTAAAACTAAAAGGCCTTTCTAAAAAGAGTTTACATCTATACTGAGCTCATTGTTGAGCCGAGGTCTTACGTTAAAATCCAGAGTTGGACCAAACAAAAATTCTCAGCAATGCTTTAATATAGGAAACTCTTCTGTTTGAAAGAACGCAGTATTTATAATTATTTAGGAGTTATAATTAATGTTGTCCTAGCACCATACATATATGTATTTACAAGACGAGATTATAACAATACTTGTCTACTTTTCAGGGTATCCTGGCCACCCCCGACTTCTCCCACACGGGCGAGCTGCAGACGCTGAACATGAAGCTGCGCAACGCGCTGGACCTGTACGCCAACGTGGTGCACGTCAAGTCGCTGCCCAACATCAAGTGCCGCCACCACGACGTGGACGCCATCATCATCCGCGAGCAGACCGAGGGAGAGTACTCCGCGCTGGAGCACGAGAGTGTGCCCGGTTAGTACTTGTTGTTTTATATTGTAAACTAGCTATTACCCGCGACTTCGTCCGCCACCTGAATTTTCCCATGGGAATGCTTTGTTTCCCAGGGTCAAAAGTAGCGTATGTCCTTTCTCGGATATCAAAATGTCTCCATACCAAATTTCATGCATATTTGTTCAGTAGTTTAGGCGTGATTGAGAAACAGACAGACAGAGTTACTTTCGCATTTATAATAATATAAGTATGGATATTACAATCTTGTTATGTTATACTATGCTGTAGTAATAATATTTGTCCACGTCGCTTGAATTTCCAGTGTATATGCACGTGCACGATCTACGTATACGCTTGTGTACATGTATAATTGAAGTGACGGAATTCGAAACTAATAATTGAATATAGACTTCCTTATGAAGGTCAATAATTTGAGAGAATATTATGCTCTGAAATTGACTAAAATTCTATTTTCTAGAAAAAGAAACTTAGGATAACTTTTTCCGACTATCAGCTTCTACGAACGTACAGTTTAGTTTACATATTTTTCAAATAAGAAGACCGAATTTTCACTCATGTAAATTAAATTATTTACAAGCCATGTTTCATCTTCTCAGGAGTCGTGGAGTGTCTAAAGATCATCACGGCGGCTAAGTCCGAGCGTATCGCCAAGTTCGCGTTCGACTACGCCGTAAAGATGGGCCGCAAGAAGGTCACCGCTGTACACAAGGCTAACATCATGAAGCTGGGTGATGGACTCTTCCTGAGGAGTTGCGAAGAGGTAACAAAAATGTTTAATTTGTGGAATTAGGTTTTTGTGAATTTTATACTATGTAGATACCTACTTAACGTAACTTCTCTTTTAACCAAGAATTATAGACCTTTGACGTTGAATTACTTAACACTTTATTATGTAAGTATATTATATTGATAAATAATAATATTACATATTAGTAATTCAAGCGAGAGTAGGTTTTCAATTAATTGTCTCATCAGTGTGTTTGGTTTTTTGCGGAAATAAATGCCATGATTTGCGCAAATCTATATTGCGCTCGCTTTTTGCTCAAATCTATTAAGCGCTCGCTATACTTTGTGCAGATCATTGAAGTACACAAACTAACACTTTCTATTGTACATTTTCAAACAGCTAAAATATATTTACAGATGGCGAAACTGTACCCCCGCATCCAATTCGAGAAGATGATCGTAGACAACTGCACGATGCAGATGGTGGCCAACCCCGGCCAGTTCGACGTGATGGTGACGCCCAACTTGTACGGCAACATTGTTGACAACTTGGCTAGCGGACTTGTTGGAGGTGCTGGTGTCGTGGCTGGAGCCAGTTACAGCGCTGAGTGCGCTGTGTTTGAACAGGTATAGAATACTATACTGCTACTATATAGAAGCAGTATTTTTTCGCTGTAAAGCCATTTATGTACGTATTTATATAAGTGTTAAATTTATGAGCAGTTTTATACCTCGTAGACTGTCTTGCTTGGAACTGTTTGGGTAAATAAACATGCAACGAAAGCTAAAAAGTGTGTTAGGTTAAAATTATCAACATCCTTCTCCGGGTACGGGACATAATCATGTAGGCAAGGTTGCAAGCAGAAAACGACACATTTAAAAAAAATTAGAAAATTTCCACCTCTATTACTTTTATAATCCATACTAATATTATAAATGCGAAAGTAACTCTGTCTGTCTGTCTGTCTGTCTGTCTGCTACTTAATCACGCCTAAACTACTGAACCAATTTGCATGAAATTTGGTATGGAGATACTTTGATACCCGAGAAAGGACATAGGCTACTTTTTACCCCGGGAAAATGACGCATTTCCCGGGAAAATTCAGGTGGCGATCGAAGTCGCGAATAATCAATGTTATAATGACATTAAATTAACAAAATTCCGTTGTCATGGCAACTGTTTTAATGGCGGATATGCCTTAGCGCGACTTTGTTATATTAAGAGATATAAATAATTTTAAGAATATTTTTCGTGAAGAAAAAGCATATTTTATATCATCATGCTACGACCAATAGGAGCAGAGTACGAGTAAAAAATGTTACAAATACGGGGAAAATTTTCACCCATTCTCTCTTATGTGACGCAAGCGAAGTTGCGCGGGTCAGCTAGTATTATATAAAATGAAATGTGTTTGTTTCTAGGGCGCTCGCCACATTTTCTCCGGCGCGGTGGGCAAGAACATCGCCAACCCGACAGCCATGATCCGCGCCTCCGCCAACCTGCTCGCGCACGTCAACCTGCACTCTTACTGCAGAATGATCAAGAACGCTATCAACAAGTATGTAGCACTACTTCTCACTTTACATCACCCATCTCGTAGAAAATACCGTCATTGGCACTTGACTTAACTTTTATAAGGTTCACTATAGAAAGCGACCAGATTTTAATATACTTTGAGGAATAATCAATTTGTTTCAGAATAAGTAAATAATAGTATATTCTATTTGTAATAATAACAACTTTTTTTTAATCGACGGAATAGTTAAGCAACTACCATTTTCGTCGCTTTAGTTAAGCTGTTTCTCTACAAGGAGATGTCTTACTCCCATTCCTTGTATAAAATAATCCTTTTTTATATTTGTTACTGTTTATTTCCAGGGTCTTGACAGACGGCAAGGTGAGGACAAAGGACCTCGGCGGTCAGTCCACCACCAAAGACTTCACCAACGCGATCATCTACAGCCTTGAAATGTAACTCAGCAACAATCATAGCACATTACATTAATACCTTATTAGTTCGTTACCAACGCTCTAAGAGCATTTTATCTTATTAGACCAAACAGCCCCCTATGTCGGGCAAACGATCCCCTAAAACATAAGAATAATTTATTACCATTTAATTTATAACCAAAAGATCTAAGAATTTTAGAAATGTTATTATACAGTCGATCATCAGTATTTCTAAGTATTTATGTAGATACCGTTCGTTCAAATTGTAAATATGTCAATAAAACTCTAAAATATTAGAAAATTGTTTTATTTTGTTGATGAGATTTCTTTCTGCTTATGTATCAAGGAATATCGAGACCAATGATTCTACTTTTACTGAAAACCAAATGTCTAATTCCATTCACAATTCAATAATATCAATGCGGTACTTTAATGGTAAGAATGTAAAACTAAATAATAATTTCAGCTACACTTTACGATATGGTGTTTGGTATTCGTTGGTATATAAGCAGGCTGTATTATGTATATGTCTATACTGTGTTTAATCACCAACAGGTATAACTCTCGCAACAGCTAGCTTCTTAACTCTATCAGATATAACGTATTTAAGCGCATTCGGCGATACCTGGAAACAAATAATACAGATATTATATACTACGGCTTATTAATTATCAAGAATTCATAGAAACGCAAAGCGCATTAAAGGACCAGTTTGTGCAAATCTTTTTTGCGCAGACGGAAATTTACTTGTACATTTACGACTTCTATTAGTTAACTAATGCGTGGAGGTAGAATAATGAGAAAAAAATAATTGCTTTTATACCAAAATGTTGTTTCAAAGATGACGGAAACTTACTTTCTCCGGGTTTCTATACCACGTCTCTTGAGACAACCGCTTGTAAACTTTGAAATCAGGACGCGAGCATATTTGGTTGATTCTCGGCAGCAGCGCATCCAACGGCTTCGACTGCCCTCGCTGTAAAAATATTTAAAATTCATTAACAAAATGGGTGGGTAACCTTTGAGGGTAGGTTTCATTAGACAGTGAAGCAACTTGTAAGAGACTAAAAGAAAATTAAAACGGTTTACACTTAAAGGGGACTCATCCATTGTTAATTGTGATGAGGAGTTCAGTAAACTGGGTAAGATTTAATGTAAGAATGCTTAAATTCAAATTCACAAATCCGATAATATTAAACAGCGCGACATACCTTGATGGGTGGCGGTTTAAAGTCTTTCTTAGGACCAGCAATTTGTCCAATGTAGTCCATGTGTTTCTTCCATTCACTCTCAGACCAACCTTTCTTCTTCTTCACCTCCTTCGAGTCCTGTTTCTTGAGATCAAGCACACAGTTGGCAAGTTTCGAATAACAGGTGGCGTTGGCTGCCTCAATCATGCGATCAATACGTTCCAGTCTTTCTTTACTGAATTGGGTTTTGTATGCTCGTTTTGTTAAAATGAATCGTCTGAAAAACAACTGCCGTATGTAGTTTGGAAGTGATCTAATGCCACCACAAATAATTACTTAGGAGAACATATAAATTATTAACGACGTACAGCTAACGTTTGCGTTCCCTAGAAAGTCCTAACGAATCTTTGAAGGATTTTAGGATAAGTGTTTTCTAACTTTGCTTTAATGTATTGTTTTGTGCCTGTTCTATTCCGTCCCCATTAGGACAGTTTCCTAAACCCGAATAGAACAATTTCTTTTCCAAGCTTCTTACCTTAGATAGGGCCAAGCAGCATCAGTAATTCTGTCAGTGGCTTGTCCGTGTATAGCCGACACTCGTATACCTCTCGGCGTCAGCGCAGGCATGCCTTCACCCGTGTCGATAATGTACGCGTGAGGAACACTCAGCAAGTTCAAGCGTTTAGATATTTTATAAGGAAATGTGGCTGTAGGCGGGTCGTACTTAGGCTTGCCCATCTTTGTTTTGCTAGCTGTTCAGAGAGTTATACGGGTTCGGATCGCCTGGATTACATTGTTTTATATTATTTGCATTGTTGTTTGTATAGCACGTCCATCTTCGTATTGTTGATTGTGACACACTGACATGTTGACTGATGGTTATAGATTTAGTAGACATTTTTGTATTAGGAATTTGGTGTGGACTTTTTTGTGAAACTTATTTGACGATTGTAATAATGTAGGGAACTCTATGGATTATGATAAATCGAAAAGGTTGATTCATCTATGGCTCAAAGCAAGCGCTTTTAAAGTTCATAAGAAATTGGTACCCATTGTCATAGCCCTACGGATCTGTGAAAATTAATTAAATATTACCGAAGAGTCAATAATAGATCAGTTTCTTAGTGGGAATCGAACCCGTAGAATAGGTTTCTAACAAAAATGTTAATTAACTGTCACAATGTCATTCATATAGAATCTTTAGGGTAAGTAAATGAAACAAGGGAATAATAAAAATGTTTGTATTTTGTTTCTTAATAATAATAAATTGATCTCTCACAACTCAACGGAATACTGATCTTACAAACATAACGAGCAGCCTTTTTCACATCTGTTTCACCTATAAAACGAGTTTGTGAAAATACAAACGAACCACGAGATCCTGTTAATACAAAAACAGAGTAAAGCAAAATAAAAGAAAATAAAATGAAATTATTTGCGAGATTTTTGTAAGCCGATCTACTTCTACCAATTAATGTTGCCAGATTTGAATAAAAAAAATATCAAACAGTTTTATGCGATAAAATCCATTATTATTTAACTTAATATAAGCTTTCCAGAATAATTAATTCCAAAACAGACTGATAATCAAATTTATTTATATTTTTAAAGCTGTATAAATCTTGAAAAATATGTTACAATCTGGCAACCTAAAGCACACATTTGCAAAATAATAAAGAAGCATTTATAAAAGCACATTGAAACCCTCAACCCTGACCGGGTGCTGATGAAGACAAAATAAACAAAAATATACGTTGTTCGTGTTATATAACTTTTATAGGTGAAATCCATTGAATAGTCGACAAAATGCCGTAAAAAAATGTATTGAAAATATTACTTGCTGAAGTAAATATGATATTTTAGACTTTCGTTTTTTTCTTTACTTGTTAGTTACAATGTCAACTTACTTTCATTTATTCTTCATATATTAGTGATGCTTCTTATAAAAGAGCTATTTTCTATAGTAAATCAGTTGACTTCCAAACCTCTTTCTATAAACTTTAGCAAGTAATAAATTCAAAACTAAATAGAGTGTAACACGGCGCCAAAACATATGAAGGCCCGTGTATAAAATAAATATTTAAACTTTTCAAAATGCATATAAATAATGCTTTTAAAACGGTCTAGAACCTTCCAAATTGGGCTAGCACCCATACAAAAATAATTGACAGTTTCAGAAAATATTTAAAAAGGTTACAATATAACAAGAATACTTGTAGAAATGACAAACATTTTTTTCGTATGGCAAGATATGTATAGAATTTTGACAAAATTGATTTTGTATAATCTCGAAATATATTTGTACGCATACTACAACTTTACTAGACAAACACAGCATGTATAATAATTTAAAATAAAGTATTTTCTTAAAGTAATCTTGTTATATTTTAGGAGGGGTTGACGGAGGTGGGTAGTTCGCCCCCTACGTCTGCCCCCCCGTTGGTTACGCCCCCCTTTTCCCCTAGATCGTCAGCACTCCTGGGCTCTAGACCTGGGGCTGGTCCTTTTCCGAACAGATCAACGGGTGCGATGACTGCGGGCTGGGGTGTTTCTCCTCCGGTAGGGGAGTCTTCATCCAACATTTTTTTGTGCTTTCTTCGGTTGACGACGCTGTGGAATAGAGATCAATTTGTATATTGATTGTGTAAGTTGTATTTTGTATTCTGAATTATTTTTTGGCTGTATTTTTCATTCAATTATTGTCATAAGCCTACATTGTTTCCTCGACTAAACTAAAGCCTCTGCCAGGACTTTCCACTGTAATCACTCCCCGGCTTATAATAACAAATTTTCAATGTAATTTTATTGCTAGGATGCTCGCTTCCTAACTTCATCTGCTCAGAGTAAACTAAAAGGAAAAATTTTGTATAAGTATAGCCTGTAGAATTAATGCTTTATATTTATAAACTTCAGATAAAATTGGAGTCAATAATTCAGAATACAAATTAAAACACACATAATTAGAACAAAGTATTTTACAATAGTTAGAAAACAAGTAGATTTTTGTTTTATAAATGTTGTTTATTTATAATTTGATGACTATTTTAAAAGAAACAGCTAGTTATCGGCTATATGGTAAAAAAACCAAGTTTCTTTCTTTTCTTTTAAGAAAGAGAGAACCTAAGATAACCTTCGCTTCAGTAGCGCCATCTACACTAATAACAATTTAATAAAATATCAAACAACATTTATAAACAAGACAAGAGTTTCACGTGAAGTATTTACAAGTTGCATTACAAAGCGTTACATCTGTTAGAAAATTATATACAAACAAATGCTGTTCAATAAACATATAATATAATATAATAGAAAGCAATCCTTGTGATCATGTCTAATAATATATTAAACCTCTACAAAATCAAAAATTATGTACAAGAATAAGAACCGGTTTCAGAATTATCAGGCGGAATTATGACAGCTTCTTTACGCACACGCTCTTTCCCGCGTGAAACAACAAAGAAAGAGCGCTCGCATGCTTGATGGCGGAATTTCATACAATTCTCTCGACACTTATCTATAAGCTGTGAAACTGGCCCTACTCTCACTATCAAATAAATAAATAATATTACGTCTAAGATAGATCTACATTTCTACATTCTATAAGTTAAAAGCCCCAGCATTTTATGTACCCAAAGCAGTGTCTCTATAGAAAGAAAGTTAGGTGCATAATTTCTTTATAAATATTTGTCTCACGTTTGCACCGATAGTATTCCAGTTCAATGTGATGTAGTTTGTTACACTTGTGCCCACTTTGAGCGAGGCAACCTTACGCCCAACTTTGTACGAACTCTCACAAGACCTACAATCATAATTGTATGTTAGCATTCAATTTGTACATAGAGAATAATGCTAACTTAATTATATTTACATTGTAATGAACAGCTAATGTGCCAAAATCCCGATTATTGTTACAAACTAAACCAAATAATATTTATTAAATACCAATTGTTATGTACAACTATTTTATAGAGAGTTAATTAACGTATTTTAGAGTTATGTACTTAAAAGTAATTAAAAGCAGGAGCAGCAGTATTTAAAAAAATACCGTCAGCTACAAAGGCCTTACTATGTTCTACGATTAGTTTTTATATTCATATAAAATAAACATAACATAAGCAAGAGAAATTGTAGTACAAGAAGAAATATTTTAAAATAACCTAATCAATATTTACAATTTAGCCATGATCACAAGCTATAAATAAAATAAATAAAAATAAATTTAAATCAACAGCATTTCTAAGTTTACATTCACAACATAGTTTTAGTAAGATTCGATACTACGGCAGCTTAACTTTAGAATTCCATGCAACACCTGAAAACTGTTAAGAAACACCAAATATGGGAACAAAACCATAATGAAAACTAATGATTTCTAATGAAACACTTTTCCAAACATGCATAGATTTGAGCCCATTATATCCTATAATTTTGACTACAATCATTTGAAACTACCCATGTTTAATCTACCCACAAATATAAATGACAAAAATAACCCAGTATTTTATACAAAATATATTAAAAAATACTTGAAAAATAAGCAATAAATTCGTGCACCAATATCAATTTTGTATAATATTGAAATCGGACGTGTATAAAAAGCCTGCAATCTACATTAAAGCAAAGCATTCCATATGCACGTGTCCACAATGAATGGGAAACCGTCACCGTCAAACGAGTACAATGTGAACATACCTCCCGTACTAGACGGCAAAACCAATGATGTTGATGTCAATATTTATATGGAAAATAAAAAAAAATAAAAACAAATTTAATTTTGAATTCCAAAAGTTGGTTTTGCAACCAAAAAAAATGTCTATAGTTGGATAAATTGCAAATTATTTAAAGAAATTCTCAGTCTGAGAGTACTATACCAATTTTAAAATAAATTGCAAATAATGAAATACCATTTCAAAAATTGGTATTGCTATCATAAAAAAACAAAATTTTGTAATGTTGCCAATCTTAAACTTCCGTAGTTCTGATATGAATCCCAATTTATGACATGAGAACGTCAAATGTTGTATAACTCAGATGTCCCATCGAACAACATCCCTTTATGAAACAATTCAATGTTTTCTCCCAATTTCGTACGTAATCCAAAGCCTTGATGATCAACTTTCGGACGAACAATGTAACTGGACATTTCCCCCTTATTCTGTCAACCATACATTGTAAACTCGCTAACAATCATGTACTAAACTGAGAAATAGCAACATAATACTAATACTTATACAAATTATAGGATAAAAATTGTAGTATACATTATATTCAAGTCTATAAAATTAGAAAGATTGTTTATAATATTAAAAGGGACTTTATTACTTTATGTTTTCTTAGTTTTCGATTTTCATGTATTTTTAAGGCATTAATAAATAAAAAAGAAATTATCGAATTGCATGTACGCGTAACTTTAGAACAACTACACCACATTGTGTTATTATTTTTTTAGTGTTTGTAATTGTCGGGACAAGGTTTCTACGGGATCCAAATTCCCATGGGAATGTAATAAATGGGATAAAATACCATTACCACGTTTACCAAAAATAAATTATGACAGGCCGCCAGTTCAAGTTAAAAAATAGTAAATTTTATAATTATTTTGGATAGGAACCGTAATGCCTACGGATTGTTATATAATTGTGTTAGATAATAATTAGGGTCAACGCGCTAATTGTTTATAGTTTATAATCAGTTACATTGCTATATCTCAGTTTAGTAGGATGCTATAAAAAAGTACATTCACAAACAATCTTGATTACAATATGACATCTAGTGACCGAAGATGAGAGTTGATATGAAACTGTATGTTAAAATTAATTCTGTGTTATTAAGAACTAACTATTACCCGCGACTCCGTGCAGACTATACTTAGTTATATGGTTTTTTACCCGTATAGTTCACGTTCCCGTGAAGAGAAATGTTCCACGACCAGAGAATTTTCAAAAAATTCTCAGGTCTCAAATCTATCTCGGTATTAAATTTCATCTAAATCGCTTCAGTGGTTTAAGCGAAAAAACGTAACAAACAGAGTTACTTTCGCATTTATAATATTATGTATAAATTAACTGTTAAATAAGGTATAAGAAACAAAAATGTTGGAACGCAAAAATACATTTTCTATACTTTTAAATAAGTTAATCACTCAGAAGAAAATACAGTTTTATAAAGCAAAAACATATTTAAAGAATTAAAACGAACAAAAGTTCTACTAAAGATACTTCTAAATTAATTTTCTAATGTTCATATCAACTCTCTCACAGTCCAGGCATCATTCCGTTATATTAACTACATTATTCCTACACGTATGACGTAACAACAATGACGTAACAAACGTTCAACTCACCAAGCTTTGATCTTCTGATAGATGAAGATCATGGTCATCGGCACTGGCGTCATGATGGCCACTGACACTGGAATCACTGAACACAAACATTTACGTTATTATTTAGGTATAGATTGACTTTGTAGTGTGGTCGGTAGTGTATTCGAATGCTGTAGCGCGATTTTTTATCACAATCGACTATTGAAAACTAGATAGCTATAATTTTGTGTGAAAATCTAATTAACGCCTCTAGTGGTCGCCTTGGGAACTATTTTTGTAGTACATTTTAAATCTCAAACTCTCGATACTCGATAGTAACGACTGTAGAGGATTGCGCTACATCATAAGATTTTTTCAATTCCCGAGTCGGGCGAAGTCCCATTGAGTTTTTTCTAAATTATTTTTAATTTATATTATAAGCTAGATTATGGCGTGAAAGGTAGAGGTACACGTTATTGGAAATCTAATTCTGTTCTTCTGAAATCTCTTAAGCATAAACTACATCAAAAAGCCTGTATTATAATAATCTTTCCCTCATTCAGGGAGGAGACCTTTGCCTAGCAGTAGGACATTAGTAGTAGTTTTTATTTTAAAGCTCAAAAGGTATGTATTTACCAGTGGTGAGGTCAGCCTCGGGTTGTCCGAGCGCGTATCGCAGCAGGAAGATGGCGATGCCGGTGTTCTGGATGCCGGTCTCGATGGAGATGGCGAGCGCGTCGCGGTGCGGCTGGCGGAACACGCGCGCCAGCCCGTAGCCCGCGCAGTAGCCCAGCCACGGGATACCCATGCCGGCTACTATGATCTGGGGTGGACACATATGGTTACAAGTCTGTTACTTCAAGAAGGTCATGGCGGCGGGCCGGTATAATATGCCCAATGTTATAGTATTTTGCCTTATTATATTCGAGGATAAGTTAAAACCAATATCAATGATGAATAAGAAAGTATTAAACGTTTTGCTATTCAGTAGCGAATCTGTGCTTATTGCAATATTGCTTGAAGTATTGAACTTTAAACTACTTTGAATTTTCCGGGTACCGAGTAGTTTTGATACTTTACGAAAATTTACTTGTGGTTTGGTTACGTTAAATGAATAGCACAATCAATATATTTTGGTAGATTTTGAATACAGTTACGTATAAAAAAAGTGTTTTTGTGAAATAAAAAAAAAATAATAAAATTATAAAAAAAGTTATACTCACATTCCAATTAAACAACTGGAAGATATACACATTAGTTGCGATCGCAAATATGATGATGAATAGCAACAGTGTAGTGGAGAATCCCTTCAAGATGCGGACCATGAAGGCAGCGATCTTGGGGGTCCAACGTTGCATGCCCAGCCCTATAGCTAGAGGTACTATGAGCCCTACGACGAAGGTCGCGATACGGGTGTACGGGACCTTGATGTTCGCGTTACGGAATACTACTTGACCGAGCGAGAAGAGCCATGCCGGCATCAGACCTGGAACAAGTTATGATAGGTTAGTTTGAAATTCATGGTACTAAAGTAAGCTATGTTTAAGTTTTTAGTAACAAAAATTAACCTAACAAAACCAGCATATACTTTTTTTTTAACTGTCACAAGCTAAAATATGTCAACGAAACATCAAACTTACTCCAATGCATCACAACACCAGTATAAATTGTCGTCATTAAACTTGATCACGCAGTGGTTGTTCCATAATTTTGAAGTCAACATATTCTCGTAATTTTGCAATGCAATATAATATATTAGGGATTCAAATATGAGACACGTGATTGTATTCATGCAAATAACTACACTACATTGTTTGCACTCTTCCAATCACAGGTATTTTAACATTAAGCGCTGGTAACTTCTAATATAGCAGCATTACACTTACCGAAAGACGCAATAGTGGATATGGAAGTCATAGCGAGCGACAGATTCAGGTTTCCTCCGAGGATGAAGGTCCAGATGTTGGAGGCGCCACCGCCGGGCGCCACGCCAGTGAAGAACATGCCCAGGCGCATGGCCGGGTGGTCCGGGAAGATCAGGAAACCTAGACCGAATGACATCTGGAAGGAGAAATTAAGTATTTAGAATTTTGATGGAAGAAAATGTATGTCTGTGTAAAATTGCTTTTTAGGTAGTGGTAAAAGATGTGATGAGTGAGATTTGTGAATGTTTGTTTGTCGTATGGTTAGTGGTCAACCTAGTGTCAAAGTTGTTTAAGCCGTTATATTGAAAATCTGGTCATAAGTCTTCTCCCAAAATGAGTGAGGGGTTTGGCCTTGAAGCCACTTCGTTTATCAAATGCAGGTAACGGAGTTTACATTTCCCTAAAACCTGTTTCAAAGATCTCTTAGGCTCATAGGCATGGAAGGTTGTCTAAGGATGTTTTCCTTCACGATTATGGGACAATAACTTCATATAGAGACGTAACTTCGACAAGTCATTGATGGTTTGGTTTGTCTCATCTTAATTCTTGAACACTCGCGTGAAAGGCTAATTCTTATGTTATAGATATCTAATAACATGGTATCGTGAACTTACCAGTGGCATAAACAAGAACTGTCCCAGCATACCGATGGCAGGACCGATGGGTCGCCGCAGCACTTGCTTCACTGTGGGCCAGTGCATCGCGCAACCAAAGTTTATGAAGATCAATGATACCTGCACAATGCACATATCATAGTTTGTTTTAGTGTACTGTATTGTCATCCTTGTTCTGAATTATTTGCGGAAATAAAGGTGAATCCAAGAGTTTGGTTTAAGTTTGAAACTTATAATTTATAATGCTTTGCGTAACCAAATATCGTGTGAATGAAAAATTGAAAAAGCAGGTGACATTTTATTTTTTATATTATTTCTTTATTTACACTTCCATAGGCATGTATTTTTGCTCTATATGTATATTTATTACAATTGAATTAATCGATAGTTCCTTAAATTATTTCTGAATCATGCCTACGTTGGCTACACAATACTAAGTGGTTGACGTACTGACCTTCAACAATGAAAGTGACCTCTGTGATAATACAATCACAAGTGCACGATTTATACAAAGTTCACATGTTAAGTCCGCGTTTAATTGTTATTTACATTATTGCAAATTGAACACACGCTTTATTAAATAAAGTGGATCTGTGCTACTACACTTAGGTATTATTAAATATATAAATAAATAATATAAATTAATTGTAGGTTGATTCTTTTATCGTTTTATTCGTACATTGATAGATTTGCTATTAATTTATCTGACAAAACGTCAACTTATGATCAAATCAAAGGTAAAGAAAAGGATAAGAAATTCAATAATAATTATATCTACGTCTATTGGCGCAGAAGGATTTAGACGTCCAGTGAGGAGAGCACATGGAAGAGCATGACACTCTCCAAACGCGTTTTTAAAACCGAAGGGTGATGAATGACAATAGAACTTATAATAGCAGAGTTATCGCTTATCGTACTAGTACTAGGGGTGGTCTTTCAATTCCACGTGCTAAAATAATAAATCTTAAGCTGCTCTTACTCTTGGCTAGTTGTTATTACTACTGAAGTACTAAATGCAGATGGTAGCTTAAGAAAAGTTGTTTCTTCGAATAATAAATGTTTACTTACGAAAAGTGCGACCGAAGTGGTGAATATATCGTCGATGACTCTCTGCGGCCTGGTCACTATGACGGGCAGGGTGCCGTTGGTTATAGGGAACGACTGCTGCCCGCGCTTGCCTGTTACTATCACATCTGTTCTACCTGTAACACAAGAAACAAACGAACATGTTATAACCAGTCGCACAACTGATTGCTTTACAAATGATATCAGGCGATCACACAAAAACTTAACGATAAGAGCGTACAGATGGCTTCTCATTGTAAATGTATATCACAATGCGAATTAGAAAAGACCAGTAGAATTTTGAATAACCTAGGAATCGAACTTGAGACCTCATGAACGGTAGTCGCATTTCACTACCGACCGCGCTACAGAGGCAGGCAACTACTAAAGATTTCTATGTATCTATTATGTATTCCCACAGCTAGGAGTTATGAGTTCTGCAGAGATTCAAAAGCCACGATTCACCACACTTTAATGGCTCCAAAAATTCTTAGTTTTTGAAGGTAACTCCGACACTATTTTTATGTCAATAATTCTATATTTATAATTCTATAATGAAAAGTCTTAATAATTCTACATCATCCCTTTTTCAGTAAAGTTAACTACCATAAAGTGCATTTAAAATCCTTTCAGTTTAGACAATATAATCTTAATTAATTCGTTAGTTAATATTAATTTAGTAGTTGTATAATATGCATGATGTGGTATTTGACTTGTATTCAGAATACTGTTTAAACTTTAAACATCAATAAGAAACAATTGAAAGAAGTACACTTGATCAAATTTGGAAAAAAAAGAAATTTTGCCTCTCATTATTTTTTTCTTACGTGGTATTTAAACATTTTAGCATTTGTTTCAACAAGAAAGTACATTATCATTGTCTAAAATAATATGTATTTACTTATTGACATTATATTTCTTGAAAGTCATTATTGTTTGTGAATTGAATATGAATTTAATTAAAAAGTAAAATTTATACCTAGACTTCTACGAAAAGAATTTTTTCTACGAGAATAACTAGATACATTCTTATTATTAAACTGTCTAGTATATTCCGACAAAGTAAATAAATAGTCAATGTCATTTAAAAAGGCACATAATGTTTGAGTTTTGTTGTATCTGTCTACGAGTTCTTGCGTTTTCGAAGCAGAGTCATAGATTGGAAAACTTTTGTCTTTACTATGCTAGTGTTTTAACTGTGACATATCGCCAAAAATTTAAGGTGTTACATAGTTCTAAATTACCTATCATAAAATTATACAGTTTTAAAACATACACATAATATTTTATTAGTTCTTCTAACTCACCTATAAATTCTCCATATATCCTCATGTTGCCTTTAAACAGGTTACTGTCGACTTCATCCTGCGTGAGCTGGTATGAAGAGTTCCAAGCTACCGTGGTCACTTGTGTGTCTAAACTCTGTAGCTCGAGCACATCGCCCGGTTGCATACCCTCACCTGAAATGAGAAACATTAATTAATATACATAGTATTACATAGGTAAATAAACCATTGCCTGTTTCCTACGAGGAGAGGCAGAGATTAAAGAAAGTCTGCTAGCTTCGATCCTCACGAACTTCTTTAACTTCATTTACGTCCATGTACTTATCTTGTAGAGAACCGCCGGCTACGAGAACTACGCAACTAATCTTTGAAGGACGTCACCAAAAACAGATTTATTAACGTTAAAGTATATAAAACACGTCCTGGAGAAAGTCCATTTCCAGGTTTAACTGCTGACATAACAAACAAAATCTAAGCCACGTTGAATAGTCCTACAGATAGGTTCAAATCTCTATTTCTCAAATATTTTGTAAATTAAGGAGCTTCAACCTACTACTGTACCATTGGTGGACACAGGCATCCTCCCGTTATGAGAAGGGTGTTACGCTTGAGTCCACCACGCTGGCCACGTGTGGGGTCTTTGCATTACTTATATTTAAAAAAATCCTCAGCCATGTATTTTTTTGTTTCTCTTTACCCAAATGCTCATTATTTCTAATACCAAACTGTTTCTTACCCGTAATATTAAAGTTCATATAAGCAGATTCGTCCATGTGTACTGTGATGTCGTCGGCCGCGAACTTGGCGGCGAGAGTGGGCAGAGCCTCGCAGAACACCCACAGTGGACATAGTGCCAGCAGGTAGAGGATGATCAGGTGCATCGGCCAAATCGGACACATCTTGGCCGCGGGGAATTACACTGGCCTGTTGACAAAGAGAAGAAATTACGAACGAAATACATTATTATTGGTATTTTTCTTGTTTTTCGTAGATTTATTATTGGTTATGATAGTACTCTTACAACAGCAGCGCGTTTTTCTACAATCGAATCAAATACCATTGAGTACCAAGAGTTTGATATTAAAAATGTTGTGAAGAAATCGTTCTAGCCGGCTAGAGTGCGCAGGTTTTCGAGAAACGCGATACACGTAGTAACTATTTATTTAGTAATCTGTCGTACTTGTTCCTGGTTTACAAAGGTTTTGTTTCAGTGTAATTGATTGAATTTAGATAAAGTAGTGCTAATTGCTTTTCAATGTAAGGATGACTGGTATAAAAGGCTTACGACATTGGGTCCGAAACGAATGATAATACAATCATAATTTTCAGAGGCCATTACTTTGGTAATAAATAGTGAGGGAGCAAGAACTTAATTAAATACGCAGTAACGCAAGTAACTCAAAAAGGTAATAAATAACAACGTCAAACAAATTGCGATAAAATCTATAAACATGTGCAAAATAAATACTTTCTAATGCGAACAATTGCGCAGTATACGCATGAAGGTTAAGCAACTTTTTGTCTAAAACAGGTAGACTACTCAAGTCAGAAAGTAAACAACGTTAGCCTAATATTAAAACCTTCCATATTCTAGGATTAGAAACTAGCGTACGATTTAAAGATTACTCCGTCCTTTTTCATTGTATTAGAAAACCCTGCTACCATATTACGAGTATTTACTACACCAATGGATTTATAGCAATCAATGATATCGATCAATGATAGAAAAAAAGTAGATGGCATCTATCGATAGATCTTAAGCAACACATCAATTGATTCAACGAAGTAATCCATCATCAATCGGTGACTTAGTGCCATCGAACGATTGGTGTGGTAGTACCCCTATTTCGTAGTATACCACTACAAAGTAAAGGGACTTATAGTTATTGCCAGAAATAAGGATTAAAGAAATCCTATACGTGATGGATTAGACCGGATTAGTTGCTAGGAAGGGTCCACGCGCGACCACGCGGACCACACGCGACTTAGAACAATGAGTTGATAATAGTTAATAGTTGATAAGATGTTAGAAGAGCGGAAACCTCACGACCTGTTTTTGATTACAATTTTTTTTAATGAAACAGTATAAAGATTTTTATTTAAATGTCTCGAAGGCTAGGCATATCTAATTTTAAATCGTATCGAAGAACAAGTATCAAAATGTTTTGACCTCTAGATATGATAAACTCAAAGGTCGATCATTAATTTAAGAACGAAAATTAATATTCACGATTTCGAACAGTATCCAAATTTAAGAGATAAAAATATTATTGACCCTTATAACTTACGAAATAGGACGTATAGTAAATTAGATCTCAAATTTTCTTTACGTTTACGTAAAATACAAAAACATTAAACTACATGTTTATTAACGAAAGTAAATATAAAGCACTTGCAACCACTCACCGCACAAGGCTGTCGACAACTGTACATCAGCTGTGCCGACTTTTATTAATTACAACATCTTCAATGATATCCAACCACCTTGTACAATCAATATTCAATCATACAACCTTTATCACAACGTATTAAAGACTATTATCGTGTAAAATAGCCCTCACTATACTCAGACCGATCGCGATTATCTCGTGGGTTTGGTCACGTACAGATAAAGCTGATAACAAAGTATTTACGGTTATAATTAATTACCATATTGTTGGTGTATTGGAAATCTGATAGATAATATTATTGTTTGAATTTAATGGATTAAGGAGTTGTGATGTCATAAAACGTATCTACGCGGAAAATCTAATTTTATACTAGCTTTTTTCTGCATCTGGACTGTATAGTTTCTATAGTTACTCTTTACCCTATAATCTTTATTAATAAGCAGCCAGTTAATGCGTTTTTAAATTTCTTAGCATAGCAAAAGTTAAGGAATAACATTGTTTCAAAAGTTTTTGTATAGAAAGTTACTTATTGAAGATTCATATTTACAACTTGTTCAGCAGTTTTTAAAGAAAAGCCTCGACGGGTCGGAAAATATTGTTGTGTTGATGAAAAACATCACTAATGATATCGATTGTAATTCTATCCGTGCCCGAAATCGCTCGGGCGTATCGAAACATGACTGAAATTGTCCTTGGCGTGCTTAGCACGTGACTTCTATAAAAGGCTGGTCAAAATACAACATAACAGACTAGGTTAGACTTTAGACTACACTCATTAGTGTGATTAGAGAATGACTGCTAGGTTTTGCAACGTTAGGCAGATTTCGTAGAATACAAAATGTCTAAAAAAGAAAACTAAGAGATTGATGTAAAGCTTCTACAACATCTTTGACTAAACGTAATTAGAATTATATTTTAGAAGGCATGTAAAGAAAAGTTAAGAATACTTTTGGGAGAAATCAGTTCCTAATAAGAGTAACAGGTTGGATCACCATAACAAACTTTGATTTGACCGAGAGAAGTATAGGTAGTTGGCTAAGGTCAAGATTCACTAACCTCAAATGGAAATAAGTACGGACTTTGAATGCACACGTGATTCCAAATCTTATAATCCCTTAAATCGCTTTATTTATTGCTGATAATACTTTTGCGTGAGATAAGAGACCTCCCTTATCAAATTAAGCAACTAGATGGCATTAGGCACCCAAACAAAAAAAATGGATCAGTTGGGAATCAGACAAAAGCAGAAGAAGTTGTTTTCACAATTGAGTGGACAGATTGGTCATATTTCTCGTATCAACGGCAAGCACACTGTAGCACGGCCAATTAAAGAATGGGTGACCGCAGTGATACACTTAAGCCAAGCAGAAGGACAACCACAGGTAATAAAGCCAATATTATCAAAAAATAAAAAAAGCGGGAGGATAAAACAAGTTTGACTCTAAATTGCCCACAGACCACATTAGCAGACACGTGAGCAACGGTCATGACATTTTAGAAGAGGTAGAGCTTTCTCGATAGCCGTCTATGAGTCATTATAATCCTACGCAATGTTAGATAACAGATCACGAGACCTAGTGCTGTAATTCTGTCTACTGGCGGCAAATATTTTGTACAAATAATACTATCTGAAGCGTGAAAATTTGATGACAACTTCTGCTTCAATATTCGCATAATAATACTATTAAGGTACTAGGAATTCTACTACTACACTATAAAGTATAGTAATAATATTCCTAGAATTAAATAGTGCAGTGTGAATGGAAGGATACGAGTTTCCTTATTATATTTAACTAGGTATGTGCCTATGTTCATTATTAAGTAATGCTTGTTAGTTATTATTTGTATAATTATAATACAGTAGGAAATATTGGTATGGGTATTTTGTGCCGGAAACCCACCGATAGGATTAACTACGCTAAGCTACGAAAGTAGCCTTTTTTGGTAGATTTATCTGCAGTTAAATTAAGTTTTGATGATGTTGATGTTTCTAATTTAAATGCTTGTAAAGACCCCGTGATTGCTCGAAATCTCATTCTTCAAGTACACAATAATGGATGAAGTTGCATAGTTGTATTATTCAAACAAAATAGCTTACGTAATCTATAGAATACGTCTCAGAACGGTGTAGTCTAACATTACAAATGATTATTGTCAATATGTATTACGTATAGTCCAGTTGCTATGAGCTATGAGCACGTGTCGTCGTGAACTAAACTAGGTCTAGCTATTCTTAGCCATCAATGTCAATGCTCTAGAAATATTAAGCGGTATGGAATTGTTTGAAATATTTATACTTTCGAAAAAAATCTCAGACTATTCTGTCTGCAGTTAGCCAACTATTAGATGTCAGGGACGTACAGACAAATAGACATGTTCAATTTTAAATTTCTGCTTTACGGTACCTATGGAACCCTGAAAAATAGGTATCTGCCCTTTTTCTGTACTTAAAACTCGTATCGTAACTTCATACAAAATATTATTAACGTCATACTTAAATATTTTTATTGTTTTATGGCTCAAAATATGCGTTGAAAAATGTAGGCCAAGATTTCAGAAGGTCAAAGAAAATTAGTTTACGTAGATCTGAGATAAAAAATATGATGTAGTAGTAACGAAATAGGAAGTATACGGTGATAACGAGTGATATGACGACAATGTTAAATAAACACTTGATATTGCAGATGGCGGCTTTTATAAAAGAAATCGTATTTTAAAATGAAGTGCTGAAGCTGTGAGGCCTATTGAATACGAAAGAAATCAAGATAAGACTGTCACACTGAATATGAGCAAGCAATCTTTTTTGTGTCATCGTGGGACGAAGAAGGTAGGGGGAATAAGTGTAGAAAAGGGAAAAATAAATTGAACTACTACGAAAATTAAGGATATACCCTAAAAAGACAAAAAATTACTGCAGTTGCAACTAATAACTTGGTACACAGGTAAGTGCAGAAAATAATTCAAAACATCCGTACAAAAGGTAAGGGATACGAAATCAAAATAATTAGAGAATTACCAGCAACTAAGCCAGTATAGTTGAACGTTCTAAACCAAGGCGATATCGAATTAATTGAGTGAATAAACACCTGAAATAAACGTTTATTAGTTTCATATCCGTTGAAGTACCCTCTTTCGCAATGACCTTTAGTGGCACGTCTTGATAGTTGATGGATGTTTCCTTGATTGCTAGACAAATAGTCTTTATGTCTCTTTCGTGACTGTCTGCTGCTATAATAAATGCTTTTATTTGTTTTATTTGCGGCAAAATAATGAGTTTTGGATTACTCGTTGATTCTTGATTACTTAACTTCTTATGTCTGTACCGCAATTGAAGTTGAAAGTTTTTATCCAATACCTGTTATGTTTTGATGGAAGATGTCTATCACACGTAGTAATATGATTCAGACCACAAAATAAAGTAACTAAAAACAGTCGTTATGTTGCATTTCACGTGACAATACCTAACTGTTGTTAACGTTGACCTACAAAACGTTTTTTACAAAATGTTATTTGTTGAAAGAAATGCAGACAAAAATATTGGAAATTAAAAAGTACACCTTAGAAGTTTTGCAATAAAAGTGTGCCTGTTATCATTTTTTCTATCTGACCTCTAAGTCTAGCGTATGAAAACGTTGGTTTATTGCAGAAACATTGCGATATTATGATTAAATACCTAGTATTGTGAGGGAGAACAATGGTCATTTTATCAAGTTCTTGAACTATTATACATTAAGACATACGTTCTAAACCTTCTAGAACCGAACCGATAGACCATTTCTTAGGTACATTATTTTGTACTATAAACCATTAAGAATTTTGCAGTGATTATAGACCAATGTTGGTTTCACATGCAAAGATGTTAGGAGATGCCAATAAGGGGTCCTCGGACTACAGCAGACCCGACCACAGGTTGGTAATCATTGTTTCACAGCGGTGAGTAGAAACACTATACTTCCTATTATTACATTACAAGTAAACAGAGAAAGTTATACGATACTCGGGTGCACGTAATCTTCGGCTAGACGCTAGAGCAGACTATCGGAAAGAGCAAAACGTAATCAGTAATGCCACCAAAAACATTCTGTATAAACCTCAAGTCTCGCAGCTCAGTCTTTCTGGCGTAAAAAGTAGTGAGATCTTTATAATACCAAGTCGATTAATCTATTTCGTCTCTACTTAAAGGACCTTCTGTCTTAAGTTATTACATAAGTTATTATCATGCCAATATTAAAAATATTTTACGTTTAAAACAAATAGACCGACCTGGCCATCGCATGATTTGTATGTATTACACTACACAGCACGACGAGAAGTTAATGCTCCTGAAATTTTAATGGCAAATTTGTGTTTTTATGCGATGACCAAGTCGATCTATTTGTTTTAAACGTTAAATATTTTTAATATTGACATGATAATAACTTATGTAATAACTTAAGACAGAAGGTCCTTTAAGTAGAGACGAAATAGATTAATCGACTTGGTATTATAAAGATCTCACTACTTTTTACGCCAGAAAGACTGAGCTGCGAGACTTGAGGTTTATACAGAATGTTTTTGGTGGCATCTCACTTCTTTTTGTAGAACGAACATAAGTCCAATTTGTATGGAAAGACGTTTTTTCTTACAATTCAACATATTTTCCTATGGGAATGTTGTTTAGTTTCATGGGCTAAACACCCTTACCCACCCTATATTCCCTCCCGTTATGCCTCATATAGTATGTACCTATCTACACCTATTATTTTTTTATTATTTTCTACAGTAATAATGATTCCTTAACTGCAAATGTAACCTTGTAATCTTATACATTTATATGGGATTACAAAGTTATTGTTGCAGTTGGTGTATTTAGAAAACTGGACCGAAATTAGAAAATATTAAATTTTTCCCAAGATTAAAACACTAAACCCTATTTGTATTCTAAATTTTAAGCTTCTAAGTCTGCTAGAAGTACCTTATACTTTTGATGATCGGTGAGTCAGTGAGTCAGTGAATCAGTGAGTGACAAAATTCAAAATTTTAACAAGTTGTCATTCTTAAACTACTGGATCAAATTGACTGAAATTTTAAATATACCGTGTTTATACAATGACTGATTAGTTGCTGAAAATTCAGGCTTCTTGTTTTATCCACAACGACATTATAGGGGGGTCGAAAATAGCCCGAATTGCTTCGAGAAAAGATGGTACGGCCGTGCCGCTTTTTTTTGCTCGACTTGCGGGGGCACTTCCGTGCCCCCAGATTTGAGAATTGCTATATCTATCAAAGCTTCAAGGGACTGTTTTATTCTGAGTAACTACAATTTCGTGAAACATACCCTCAATTTTTATTTCATACCCTATGAAATAGTTAGTAAATAAGTATGCAAAAAAGACCAATTTTGTAGACTTCAAAGTTTCATATCTTTAAAACGGTGGGTCCTAATTTAAGTTAAATGGTACGGACGTGCAGGCACTAGACAGTCCAGATGCCTATAGCAGCCTTTCGTCGGTAAGATGACAAAATTAAACACATTTGGACAACTTTTTACCCTGTATATTAAGATCTCTTTGCTGACGTAATTTTACAGCCACAGTTATTACATAGCTGTTCTACATAACGACAATAAAATAAGCAATTAATTTGTTTTATTATGTCTAAAGTTCAAACGATATAAATATAATTTTGGTTATCATAACAACATTAATATAAGATGTATCCGAGCCGTTTTGATAACGCAAAGACTTTGCAAATAACCAAATATTTGCGACTAAAGAACTTACATTTTTATCAACGAACATAAAACGTTTTGCCACTGTAAATCAACAATTGTTTCGATAGTTCTTAATGTTAAAAGACGTAAAACTACTGAATAAACTTACTAAACTTATAGACAAATATTAAAATGTCCTTCAATTCTAACACAACACATAATAATTATGCAGTCTCTGCCATTTTAAAATATTAACGTTGCGATAGAAACACTATCGTTTAACGTTACTTACTACATAGCTTTCAACTTTTACTTGTTTTAGTAACCAAAATTAAATTAGAAACTAAGAATTTCAAAATTTACAGTAAGAACAAATGTTCTAACATGTTAATTTTCTCTACAGGAAATAATCGGAAGAGACATCTTTCAACACGGTCTAGTAAAATTTGATAGAAACGAACATTGGTCAACCGACTCCGATTCGCGGTAGTCGGTTACTTAATTTTGGGTCATTATACGGTATTGAAATCGTAATTACGTATCGGCATTGACCTCTTGATCGAGGCATTGTGACGTCCCACTACAATTTCATGTTATACAATACTGATTACAGTGTTCTTTGGAAACTTTACGGCACATTACCGGCTTATTACCTGTCTGAATTCTAGGTGTGAGGTAAGCTGAACTGGTGAACTGAGAAGTCCAAAGAAACAAGTCGTATACATTATAAATAATGTAATGAAACGATAGCACCTACCACTCTACCGGCAAGTTAGGCTTTCTGAATGAGTATTCATAAAATAGGTCTTCATCCACCATCTTACCCAAGACTTCACTCGGGCCGAGTGAGTCCTCAGGTGTTATTTTTAACATTTTATGTCTGAAACGAACTATTTCCATGTTGTAAACGTAGGTAACGTACCAGGGATGTCAGTATTCGAAAGCACAATTCAGTTCACTTGTGATATTTTTCGCGGTTCCTGTCCAAATCCACGCCCGTTGCGTGCACGTGTGTACACACGTACAGTGTACGCGTAGCGTCAAAATACAACATTATGACGTCATAAACTATTGATTGCATAAATAAGCACAAAATTAATAGCGTACTATTTTCCTAGCTATTTACGCTTACGCTTGGTTAAGTCATAAGTCATAACCTTTGATAGTGAGCATTGAACCTGTTGTTTAATACTACCGGGAAAATACTTTACTCAATAGTAAAAAGTGCAATTTTCCTCATAACTTATACTTACCTCATCTAGTTATTAATATAAAGACTTTTACACTAATAACCAATTATGAATGCAATCAACAAAAGTACAGATAGCCTCTCAAACCCCGAGTTATTCTTGTTGTGATAGCATTTTGAACTTGGCAGACATTTTTGAAAAACATAATTAAAAATTAAATTCTCGATTGTAATTTTATGGTAAGTAGTAACTATTCAATACAAAATGAAATAATCAAAAACTTCCAGATCATTCTGAATAATTTTGTTTTTCACCCAATTGCGACATGGCCAGATCAAAAAATCTAGATAATCAGTTATTTCAGTTCTAAAGCCGTGTGAAAAATGACTAAAAATAAAACAAAATCATCGCTACACACTTTAGTGAACACTCATTCGTGTGAAGTAGGTACTTATCACCTTATAGACTTAGCACTGCTTAGCTCTAAAGAAGATATCAAACTGCATTGACAAGGCAATCAAAACGCACTGAAAATTATATTTACTACTAGCTGACCCGCGCAACTTCGCTTGCGTCACATAAGAGAGAATGGGTCAAAAATGTTCCCCGTTTTTGTAACATTTTTTACTGGTACTCTGCTCCTATTGGTCGTAGCGTGATGATATATAGCCTTTAGCCTTCCCCGATAAATGGGCTATCTAACACTGAAATAATTTTTCAAATCGGACCAGTAGTTTCTGAGATTAGCGCGTTCAAACAAACAAACAAACAAACTCTTCAGCTTTATATTAGTATAATAATAAAAAATATAGATATATTAGTAATATAGATAGATATATAGATAGTCCGACAATAGCCTTTGCATGGACAATTTATCTCGATTATACTAGTAGTTCTAATTGCAAAATAAAGTAGCTGTATCAAACAGGCCACAGTCAGTTGCATAATTCTGCAGGTCACTGATGTTCTAAATTCTGAACTTTGTATGCGTCTGCCAGCTGCAAATGCAGAATACAAGGCTCTCTTCCAAGTTGTTGGACTATAGTATTTGTGTTATCATTTTGTCTAACACAAGACAATCTCTTATCTCGTTGTCTTAGTTTGATGTACTTGTTTGTTATTCCTTATCAGTGCACATCCGATAATGCATGGAGTGGCGAATTGGGGTCAATTGCACTGATACAACGGGGAAAGTTTGACGACATGTGGATTTGAACACTACATCCAATAATACAAATAAAAGCGAAAGCTTCTGTCTGGCTCGAAGAGCCTCCTTCATGCTTAAATTACTGAACCGAATTGGACACAATTATGTACAAGAGATAGTTTAAGTGCAGAAAAAAGACAGATAGTTTTTATTTCTGTAATCCCACGGGACCGGGACCTATGCGAGTAATAAGTCATATGTACCTTAGGTTTACGTCGACGGAGTCGCCAGCAAAAGCTTAGTAATTTATAAGTAGGTACGTAATAAATCTATCAGGACATGATTATCCAGTGATTTGTAAAAAAGGTAATATTTTTTATGACTTTTAATAAATATAGTACAAAATATTTACAAATAATGAATAATGACAAGCAATAGTTTGTTATTTGAATGATGTTTATCAACACTGAAATTATGGTTCTGTATATAAATAATCATCATTCATCATTGTTTTTAGTTCAATTATTATACAATCAATCATTTTATACAAAAAAAGGTATTTTTATTGTGAAGTAGAAATCATAGCAAATTTATAAGCTACCCGTACCTTCATCGCCCTAAAAATCAGTGGCCGACCTAAGGTTTTGATATTTAGAAAGATAGAGTTAAAATCTTAAATGCTTACAAACTAGGGTGTCTTGAAGGATGTAGAAAATCAGTATTGTAGAAAAATACTGCATTTTCAGGAGAGATTCATAAGGGATTCACTAAAAAGTCTATATTCTCGGTAAGTTGTTAATGTTGCTATCACATCTTAGTAAAAAATTTCATCATATTATTTTTACAAATATCATTTAGTCACGTTCTAGTATTTCGTCACCTCAGGTGTGTGAGGTTAGTTTGCCTTGTATACTTACAATAATAAATTACTATTGCCTGCATTACAATAAATTACCAATTACTGACTAGCTGACCCGCGCAACTTCGCTTGCGTCACAAAAGAGAATCATAATTTTCCCCGTTTTTGTAACATTTTTCACTGGTACTCTGCTCCTATTAGCCGTAGCGTGATGATATATAGCCTATAACCTTACTTGATAAATGGGCTATCTAACACTGAAAGAATTTTTCAAATCGGACCAGTAGTTCCCGAGATTAGCGCGTTCAAACAAACAAACAAACTCTTCAGCTTTATAATATTAGTAAGTATAGATTAATAATGAGGTTAATGAAGGTTATATCAGTTGCTACAGGCAAACAAAAATACTGTAGTTTTAAGGAAACCTAAAGGTATAACATATAACGTGTGAAAGTGGTGTTTAAGGCGCAAAATTTATAAAAAAACCTTATAGGGAGAAGTCGTAATCTGACATGCAATAGCAATCCAAATTCTACTGTGAGAGATAGCGCTATGTATAAATAGATGTACTTATGTATATGTAAAGCGTTATCCTGTTTTAACCAGTGAAACTTGCATCGTTTATGTCATATCCAACATCAGGGCACATTTAGAAATAAGAGAAACTACGTCCGCGCCCTTACTTCAATTTGCGTAATTCCTAAAGATTTTGTTGAAAAGGATCTCTGAAAGTAATACTGGTTATTCCCAACTGTGCCGTATCAGATAAGATTATGTTTATCGTAAATTTACCGCACGTACTTAATAAAGTGAGAGTGATTATGTAATAGATCGATATCACGCTCATTAGCTTGTTTACTGATTGTAGTTCTTGTACTACCTTCATTTTGCTGAACAAAAATAACTACTGTTACTGTGAAAAATTGATCATAAATAAATTAATTGAAACAATACAGTTAAAAGCAATATTAGGTACTAACTGTAACATTTTTCTCTTCCAATTTCGATTGCATAAGAAAATTAATTATTAAAAATTTCTACATACAGGAGTGACTTTAAAATGGAAAGAAAAGGACATGTTTAAGGTCAATTTTCATGTCATTTGAAATGCTACAATGTTATTCATAGCTATATTAGTACTAAGACCCGAAAAACTGTATTCGTCGCTAGCTTTTTATGCGAGCTATTTTCCTAAAGTAACCGTATTTTTCGGTACTGAAGATTTAAACGTATTAAGTTTATCTTCAGATTCTACTTAACAAAGTTACGCAAGTTTATTAACTTGAATACAGTTAATACTTCTCATAAATAATATTGATTTCAACAGTCATCTTGTTTTGATCCGATCTTTCGGAGGCTGTTTAAACGAACCAGCTGACCGTGACCGGCTTTGATCTACATCAGCGTAAGTAGTACATACATGAGTTATATATCATTTAGGCATAATGTATGTGTGCTTGGAATATGGAGTATGTGATTGTCATTTAAACCCCAAAATACCATACCCATGTAGAAGGTAGATGTAAACGTTTTAACAATTCTGTATGACTCCGTGCAAATCATTATTACGACAATTAGGTACATTTCATACGAATACATACATTTCAGTTGAAGACCTGCATTTTAGAGACGAAGTTATATCAGAACTATACTTAAATTAATAAGTTAGCCTAGGAAAAATACTATTTACTTTTACAGAGCAACCAACCGCTTGTAAAAAATTGCTACTAATTGAAATGTTCAGGAAATACAGCAAGAAGGTGAGATGAATAAGTGTATGGCGAAGGTAGGGTCAAGTAGGGATCAGTGGCTCAGTCGGGTACTATGACTCATGCGTAGATTTTCTAGAAAGAACAACAATATCTATTCATCTCTTTCACGAATCGCAAGCCTTCGATACCCGAACACGTACAAACCAATCATCCGCCATCTCTGGCGCCGCATGAAAGTGATGCAGATAGTTTTGTGCTTCGGTGCTTCAAAAATTACTTTGCAAGGTAAATTATATGAGATTTTATCAGTTAAAGTCCTAAGATTTATTGTTTGTTACATTTTTTTATTGATAGTGCCGTTAATGCACTAGACAGTGGCATAGATTAGCTTACAATTCGATAAACAATGTGAGATTGGTGCGTCATTTAATGAAAAATGGCGATGGCGTGTTCACTGACTCAAATTTGAGAAGTCTACAGTGGCTCATGAGTCACTGTGTACATTGTACAGTAAGTACAATTAAATAGACATATACATTACATTTTATTTGATACTATCACTTTTGTTTAATGTATGACTTTAATTAAGACATATAACTGAAAATAAATAATAGTTTTAATTGAATATTTAAATGAGTCACTGTGTACTGTTTGGGTCACTGTTGAATATTTATATCATGAGCCTCTCTGTACTGTTAGAGTCACTGTGCACTACAGGGTTGAGTCAATGAAGACCAGTACCAGTACACAGTGGCTCTTTTCCCACTTTTTTAAAAACATTCTGTAACAACTTTAATTATGTCTTTATTGGAAAAGTGATAATGCAGGAAGATAGTTTAATAACCCAAGTATAACGGGTGTGAAATTTAGCTCGCTACTTAAATTTTATAATGATAATTTCAGCATCCGAAAAAATCCGAGTCAGTGTTGCCTACTTGACCCTACACGAAAACCACTGAATACTTAAATATTCTTTCTATACGTTTCTGCATCCAATTTATTCAAATCTCTCTCAAATATTCAGAACAACATCAAATATTTACACGCTTTCCAGTTTATTCAATAGCGCATCTAAAATTCTGGAAAATACAGTTAGTGTTTGCGTCAAGTCTGGGGGGCTATCACGTATCTTAGTTGACAAATAGATGATCATTATTCAGTACATTGCTGCTTTGACGTAACGGGTTAATCACTATAATCTAAGTGAGAAACCAATGTACAGCATAGTGGCTTTCAAATAGTTGTCAACTGAGATACGCGATAGCCCCCCAGGTTATACGAACACTATCAACTACTATGGAGTGTAGAATATCTGACGTTCTACTTTAGCCTTGTGAACGACCTCATAGAGCTTGCATCGTGTACAATACGTAGGTAACTTAAAGACTGCAGGTAAGCATGTACTTCGTACTATAATTGTAGGAGACAATCACTTGAGACTAAAGGTCAAATGTACGAAGCCATGCGGTTTGAACAAACCCTTGAGAATTTAGGCTAAGTTGAAAATGTATGTAATGTTCAATTTAGCCTAAAATCTGCGTGTCTGCCAAAAATATAATTTCGTCAGGAAAGTGCATTACTGCATGTCCCGCTCCAGGGAGGTAGCGGGGGTCTGTCGGGCTCTCCCGCCGGCTAGGCGTTCCGGCTTTTAAATTTGAGCATACCGACTAAAAACCTGACGGTGTTCCTTCAACAGTCACCATAAAGTGGCCAGGACGCGGTACCTCCAATTGGATACTCCGCGTCCCAGCCGGATACTATTAATGCCTGCCTTGCCTGCAATAAACTGCATGACAGTGGAAGTTAGGCAAATGTAAGTAAGTGTATGTGTACACTTTTACAAGTGGTAACTAAAGTGAATATTGGCTGTGTTGTGAACACTACTTACAATCTTTGTTGTTAAAGTATATAACTATAGTACTACACATCATATTCATCTTAATATCTCAGAGGTAACAGGAGATCCGCCTATTTGATTACAATCAGTAAAAACGTAAGCGATGACTGGGCTAATGTTTTTACACACGACGTGAAGTGATATATTATTATGTGCATGAAGAATGCATACTATATGTTATGAGAACTGCTTTACAAGGACAACTAGTACATTAATATGTTTACTGAGGGCACGTTGCTACATAATATAATACATATGTATACTGGTTCACTTCAGTTCATGTAGCTGGACCAATTAAAAATATGTATGTAAATTATATTTGTTGATTGTGTATTGAGAAATAGGCAAATACGCATATTAAGAAACATGCCCATTAATAAATCTACGAAGGAGCAAAGTATGCTGTCTTCGTTTCTATATAGTGCCCTGAAAAAACTTATGAAGGCCTATTATAACCAACGAAAACGATCATTAGTGAAATTTTCCTATCACAAAATATATCCCTTATAAAACGTCGGTCAAACAATAGTACAAGAATATAAGGCATGCTTTTATACTGCCTAATCCCTGTCAAAGTAAAACAGAAGAGGCTCATAAACAAATCCCTCAATGTTAAACGAAATTTCGTTTTCAAGATCCTTAGTACTGGACCGTTTTCACTCATCTTAAATCTCTTCTCATCGATAACAGAGATTGTTTTCACCTGAAACAAGATATCCATTTTCCGGAAACTTCATAACGGGATCATCCCACGCCTACCGTGTTACGAACAGACAACAGAATTAAAACGTCACAAGCGGCACAAACAGCTCATAAAAATGCCAATAGAGCATTGTTCTTCGATGCCCACCTGCATTTATTACTCGTAAAGGTATCACTTAACCGTTATGGGTATGGTCAGTAACGTCACTCCATTTTCATTGAAGGATGTATGATATCGTATGGCTAACATCCAAGATCGAATCAGATTTTCCGCTAGTGAATTCGCTATTGTTTTATGAGATACAGCAAACCTAGGAAGGATGAAAGCGTTTATTCCGACAACTTATTGGCGAGTCTTGGTGCATGCATGGTTTGTCTAGATAATAGCTGATAGTTCTGGGTATTTCCGAAAAAAGTAGTTGTATTAAACAGGCCATCACATAAGCCCACTCATATTGTAAATTATACATTTTAAACCTCCGCCAGCCGAGATCCTTGCATGTATTTCTTCGTTGTTGGACTATAGAAATAATGCCCAGAAAAAAATCACAGATAAAATGAATAAACAACAGATTTAGTTGAGGAAGGTTGGCTTAAGCAATCAACCAAAATAATAAAACTTGAAATATTCTCAAAATCGGATATTCTATTACACATATCCTCAATTTCCTATATCAATAAAATACAAAATTTTCGAAACTTGTCTTTCAAAGCTGTCTAGAACAGTCGCGTATTATGACGATTGCATAATCAAGAGGAGAGACGTGAACGAACGGTTGGAATAAATTACCAGCATCCGATACTGTGGTTAGGAAGCTAGGTATCGAGTTGAGCTAAACCTAACGCTGAACTAACTTAGGTCATTAGCCTTTCTGTACGATAACCTTCGCTGACATTATTTGAATTAATTTTAAGATGGTTTTTTAATTAAATAATATTTTTGTAGTTTGTTTACCTTATCTGCTTGAGAATTCAAGTTTTCAGGTTCATTGCACTCGTGTTGTATGTGATAATCTCCAGAGTTTTCTGTTTGTGGCTTGCTTAGTTACTTTAGCATTGCGTTTACTTATTGCTTTTGTCATAACCTGACCTTGACTTCTCAAAAAAAGATTTTTTTATTTTATTTTAGTATACATTTTTAATGAGTCCTAATTGGGCACTCAGGCCGCAACTATTGCTAAACGGATTAATTAAAATTTATGAATTTAATATTAAAAATACGCCATAATAGTTTTATTGACGTTTCGTAAAGGAATAAATAAATTATATCCTTGTGACTTGACAACTGACTTGAAAGAACCAGTCAGAAATCGAATTTTAAAGTTTTTTACCGTTAGAACGGTATGTTTACGAACGTTAATAGAATCGAAATTCCCCGTCGAATATACCTAATTAAAATCTAATATACGACACTATGACAAAATCACTAACCGTGGAGACAATTATGATAAATGGTTTGACATTTGATGCTACCAAGCTCAATGCCACTTATAAATAGCCTTCTATTCACAGCAAACGATTACTAACCATACTCAGAAAATAGTCAAAAATGACATTTCCTCTTTAACGATAAAGGAATCTCCAAATTATATTAATGACAATTTATATACTCAAGGATGTTCTTAGAATCTAGTTTTTGTGAGTTGTCGGTAAATCCGGCAATATACAACAAAGAAGCGGATGTCTTCTACGAGTTGCGAAGTAGAGCTAAGCCTCTTCTCTTAAAAGTCTTAAAAGGTATACCTAGTGAGTTTTTATTTGAATGTCAGCTACAACCACGCTACAACGTACAGAACTATAATAATCTTTAAGAAATCGAATACTAGATTATGATATCTAAGGGTTATGACAATGTCTACTTTTCTGATGAGTCAAGACAAATCAAATTCGCGTGTCCCGAATCTGATCACTCTAAGAACTAACAAACAAATTAATTAGATACGTCTACAGAGATTTTGCGTTGTGACTTCGATCACGAACGCACTTCCTACAAGCAGAATGAGTTGCAATATTGTTTTTTACATAACACTTCTTAGTATTTGGATACTACATGACGATGACCAATAAGTAGTATATTATTCCGAAACGTGGCGAAGTACTTAACCCACTATATTGTGAGGATACGTGACAATCAACACGACGGAAACTCGAGTTCCAAGACTGCAATCTGGTCACCGTTTGGCCTTCCTGCAGGGCCTTGCACGGAAGGATATTTTAGAATGTTCGAGAAACCATCTTACGTATAATAATACAAAAACTATGTTATTACTACAAGCAGTAATAATATGTGTTTATTTAAAGACGGATGCAAATAGCACGTCTTAGTAAGGCGTATATTGTATCCTGCAATTCTGCATAGTTAGCATAGTTGATGAGGATACTGTGATTAGTTTCCTTGTAATTATGGTGTATATAGACATAAAATATAAATAACTATGTTAGCAACAACACGACTTGGTATGTTGAAGAAAACCTAATCAATATGTCCTTCCGAGCTTCTTGTGACCATACAGAGGGAATTCTCAACCTCACAGATAAAACAAAGCACAGAAATAACAAAGTTATGAATAGTCAACTAAAGAGTACTAAGAACTACTTTATAAAAATGTGTTTAGCGTAAACTAGAACATAAGTCTAGCCTTTCGTTTTTTGGTAACAACGGGACATTCTTGCAATCTAGTGTTTGCAGAGAGAAAATGCATTCTCTTCAACGTATGAAGTTTAAATGCAATTGAGGACAAACGACGGGAACGGATGTGTTTAATATCAAAGTAAATACCAAAGTACAGAGTACAAAGTACTTGAAGGTATTGAGTTTCGCAGATATTATCTCGATGATAGCAGTATCTGTTCTACTATGTTTTGATATAGTAGTTTATCTCATCATACTTGACAACTGTAAACAATGCGTACTTCAATTGAGTAGGGGTAAGGTATTTTTTATCCGAAATATAAAATGAATTTTATGCTCATCATGGTTTTAAAAGTCTCGAAAGGTTAAGCTCTGTCTACAGGGAAGTAAATAAATATAATTAATACCTACGTATATAACTTCTTCTAGGAGAAGAGAAAAAGAAAATGACTAGATGACTAGGGATCTGCCCTTTATTTTGGAACTCAAATTACTTATAGTCAAATTCTTTAAGCAGGAGGGCGCTTCTTAGCTGTTCATTGCCGAATTTTATGCTCATCGTGGTTTTAAAAGTCACAAAACGTATTATTGATAACCGAAAAAGTAGAGAAAATAACTAATGAATTCAGTATTGACATACAAAACCCAGTTCTTTTCAACAATTTCGAACTCATATTCTTTTTCAGTAAGTAACAAAGAAGTAATATTTATTTAGTTCTTAATTGCGAGTGAGATGATAACTTATCGTGAAGAATAAACTATAATGTTTTCACTCGAAAAAGTAAATTCCTTCTGCAAAGGTAAATATCTTTATCATATGCGTGTTGCATTTTAAAATGTAGAATGGTGTAGAATCTTGACGCTATCAATATCAATCAAGAGGGGTCACCGACCTATCAATGTCACTGACATGATTCAAACATGAGATTTTATTAGTAAATCAATTTCTAAAGAACAGTGTCTTACATTGGTGTCTCTTACTCACTCACTCTAGTATCCTAAGGTGCATATAGCTATACTATGGTTCATTTGGGTACAATTTTTTGTATGTTAAATGTAAGTAAAGACTTCATTATTTAGGAAGTTAGGTGGGTTTTCGTAACAATAGTATTTTGTTTTTTGGTTTAAGAATTTACTTTTTAGTTTTTTAGTAAAATAAACACAGGTTTGAGCTTTCCTTATCAATATATATTAAGTGTCTAAAATATAAAAAAAATAGCGTAGTAATGGCTTTAGAAATTATCATTACTAGGCGGTAAACGATACACTATAGATTTCTAAACGTGGAATGTAATCTGTTGTTCGTGTCGATCTTAGCAAAAACTAGCTGTCTACGGTATAAAATAAATATTATAAATAAAACTGTGTGTTATTTGTTAAGCATACATATCAGGTCTAACATGATATCTGTAATAGTATTAAAATTCACCAAACTTGTTAATTATACACGTAATTATAACAAAACCAGCTTTAAAAATTAAAATACAAAGTGTTTTACGCATAAAATATTTTTTTTACGGCCGAGAGCAAAATCATGACATTTGATATCCCTACTTATAAAATTGGATGTTGCATCACTTGATACCCGACTTAATATGCCGACATCCGCTAGGAAAGAATGCAAGTTGCAAAATAGACGTCATTAAAGTCCCTGGAACTAGAATTTAAAAGTTTGCGGATGCTGGACATAAATAGTTATAAACTTTTGATAGCTGGAATTCCCAAAGAAACAAACTTTATAAAGGAAAACTTCTTATGAGATTTCGGAGGACAATTATTTATGTCATATAGGTATATCGGCATAATGGTAATGTATGGTACAGGGTGTTGCTAAATACATTGGAATTTTCGAAAGTTGCGAAGATTGAAATATATCGATGATTGTCAACCGAGAGCAATTAGAACTCTCAGACTAATTAATAAATCGCTCAACCTAAGCACTCTACCTTAATTATCGGTCTGCGAATAGGGAATACCTACCTACTTAACGACAACCATAATAGGTCATTAGTAACATTCTGGTATAATCTATCATCTAAAAAAGATAATTTACAAGTAAAACTTTTTACTGAATCCGTTGTAGTTTCGCACACGCAACTAACAAGACGAATGGATTAAATTATGCGCACCTCTTCACAATTTATGATTCCGAGCTAGCCGGTTAATAGTAAACACGACTAAACAATTTCATAACATCTATTTGATGTTCGAGATTATAAATATTACGAAATACCACACAATTCACATGACTTGCCGTATGTGAACAGGTCTGCAGTGATGCAATGTCGAAACTTTGTGAAAGTGACAATAAAGTACCTTGTGGCTTGATCGCAGTTTGGAAAAAAGGCGCGGGAACTGCACACACGGGCGCTAGTGACGCGCCTCTCGCGAATACTGACTGAGCTAGTGCTGTGACGTCTCGCGCGGATACACTACGCATTCAGCCTGTCACGTACGCGTCAGACCCCTCTAGCCATTCAAGATTTCAAGGATAACAAGCATATAACAAGTCACCGGTACATCTTAAATCCGTGTAACAAATAGATTACTTGCACATCGAAATAAATAATACCTACATTATGCATTTTCCTCATTATTACACTTATCATTTTGAGTAATTAAGTATCTGATAATAATAAAGAAAGCTCTAAAGCAAGTTTTATCAACACGTGATGCACGTCAGCACGTGGATGCATGTTACCAAATTATTTTCGATAAAGAAAGTATATTTATTACCATTCCAAGGATGTCTCTAATCAGAGTTTATTTTTTGAAAAAAACCTTTTTCCTCAAAAATATTCTTATTATAGGTATGTCCTAAATATATTAGCTAGATACTAAAAAACTACCTGTTAATAATTTATTCTTTCATTACCAAACAGTTTATTATTGTGAGGCAAAAAAACATAGCAAGGTCTCTTCACATACATATTTTTAAGTTTCTCACTCAAGTTACATTGAGATAAGTTTGTTAAGTCATGCTTATGAGCTAATTCTAGGTGTAATTAGTATAGTTCATAGGATAATAGGCCATACCAAGGAAGACATGAAAATCATGATTACCAGCCAGCATTAGCAAGAGATGATTCTGCAAAATTTTTGTTTTTTTTTTATTAATGTATGGAGTCTCAAATAGTTTTTAAGGGTCTAATATGACAGAATAAGTTGCTATGCATGCTTACATGTATTTTTATAAATATCATGTTGAATAAACATTTGATGATCAATCAAGTATTAAATGATTATGAATTAATATTCAGATAAATAATAGTTTATTATTATCAGTCCTAAGCTGAGAGGCCATAGATTAAATATTATAATTATATATCAGGTATAATGTGTACTTATGTTTACTGTACCTCAGATCACTGTGAACAGCAATTCTTGATATTTATGTAGAGAGTATACCAGAAGGAATTTTGACAGTTGTTTTCATTTCTTTTTTGTGATGTAATTAATAAACTTGTTGCATGTCAAATGTATATTAGAAATATTAAAACCCATTGAAATTACTTGCATAATTTTGTCACAATCTATGACGACTTTGAAATAGGTATCTAGTTTATTATTTATCTATAATAATTTTGGTTAAGATTTACTACTTTTGGTTTTATTTAAATGGGCACAGAAAATGGCATGTGTAAAGTGCATAATGTTTATTTCTTTTAGAAATACTGAGTTCCAATCACACAGCAGGTTTTTATACTGAATTCAGTTGACACCCTCGTTTTATTTTCAAAGTAGACATTTTACATAAAAATACATAATAGAATAATAAAAATGTAGACTATTGTATTCAAAAGTCGTGTTTATCTTGAAACTTGGCTCATGTTTTCATTCATGTGGTTACATAAATATTAGATGAGGCAGAACCTCGCAAACATGCTGACATTATGTATGCATTTAAATACAATTTTAAAACTAAAATACGCAGTAGGTATGATAAATTATTATTATTGTGATTCTCAAGTCAGCATTTTAAGAAAAATATAAAATCATAGAGTAGCTGTTAAAACATTATTTTTTTTAAGAACCTTCAAGTTTACTTCTAGGTCAACCACTTCGTGTAATTGTTATGTAAAAAAATAACTAAATATAAAAAACAGCGCTTTACTTCCGATTTTTATACTTATTTGTGTGAATAAATACACAATTGTGGCTAGTTCTTGCTACTTATCAGGTTTAATGGCCAAAGTTTCGTAATACAGTTATATGAAAGTTGTCGAAAACTTACCGAAAATTCTTCTCTTCAAATTCCTCTTTGCTCTTAGAAATGTATCACAATATTAGTATTGAAGATCCAATCCAATTTATTAATTAATTCATACTATATAACTGTAAAATACACGAGACCACAAGTTAAATAACCAGCTGACCACCTTTTACTGTGCTTGAATTTTCCACTAACCACATGTTTAAATTGTTGGGATGTTAAGCATTAAACTGACATTTAAACGGTTACAGCTTGCTAGTTTATAAAATATTATTTCCATTATTTAAGAAATGTTTGCTGTGATATTATTAACAAACAGTATTTTTTTTGTTATACAAAATGAGATTTGAAATTAAATATTATTACAGTTATTTAAATAGTACATTGATTCTTTTCTGCTTTTATGACATGTGAATTAATAATATGAACATCTGCAATTTCTTGTAGTCTTTTTAATCATAGCTAATGCATTTACGGGCATTAAGCGACAGTAGAGGTTCAACATTGATTTTTCTAAATAGTATAATATAAGAATGTAAATTAATTATTTTCAGCTTTTATGACATGTGGATTAAGTATTTGGACATCTGCAATTTCTTGTAGTCTCTCTATTAATAACTATGCATAATGCATTTAAGGGCATTAAGTGACAGTGAAGGTTCAACAATAAAGTTTCAAAACAATATAATATAATGATGTACAATGTATCTTTCCCACTATTTGGGAAAGGAATAATAGATGGCAACTCCATTTTCTTAAGACGTATGCGAAAAATATGTCTTTCTTACAAAACTGGAACGGTTTTCAGTGTGGTCAATGTTTAAAAATTTTACTGATTATACCAAAACATGAGTACCTATGTAGTTTTTTCTTTACTATAAAATAAAATCAAATCAAAATAACTCACAGATTTTATTCCAATGATTACTACTATGAAATAATTCACACTATAATCGGTCTTAAACGCTAGTGGAAATTTAAAGTTAGGATACCTTATTTGTTTACCCGACGTTTTGATCGAATTGGATCGACTATAGCCAGTGGGTGACTCTTATACTATAATGTTTACATCAACTGTTCTTCCCATTTTGCCATAACTACGGAGCGCGCGAGCGTAGCAAGTCCAGATCATTTTTTATTTCTATGATTATCATAATTTTAATGTCGATTTTCTTTATATGATGGAAGGGTTACGATTTACACTTTGTTCTCAGTAAAGCAGAAGAGAAAGAAAGAAGAAGTAAAAGAAAGAAAGAAAGGTAGACAAAGGAAAGGTAGGTAAAGGAAGTAAAGTAGAGAATTTAATGTAATATTGGCCGATTTTTGAACGAAAATAATCAGTACTTTTTGCATTGAAACAGCTTGGCAACACTATGAATGAAATACCGTTCAATGAGTTTCATTCATTCAATAGACATTCACCAACCAAGTCTTGTCTGGTCTTGTCAAAACGAACGAAATTTCCAAAAACCTCACAAGACAAAAACAGCTGTTGACAAAAGTATTTTTATCGTTTGTGGACAAAAATATGGTTTTGTTTTTATAAAGTCACGGACATTGGCAGTTGTGATTCATACGCATCGGAGTGCGCTCGTCAGATAAAAACATTTGTTAGAGTTTATTGGAGACGCAATAAAATATGTCTAGTGAAAAGCCAGTGTCTGGAGTCCAGAGTAGTGTGGCAAGTTCGCAGGCGCTTCAGCCTACGGAGGATGATAATTCGAAGTCATGTTGGGTGTGTTTTGCGACGGAGGCGGACGATCGGCTAGCGGCGTGGGTTCAGCCGTGCAAATGTATTGGCACAACAAAATGGGTAAGTTTGTTTCGCATTTTGGTTCATAATAACTGTAGTCGTAACAATACTTCCGATTTATGATATAAACACGTGAGGAAGTGAAAGTTCTTTGTTTTTATAACTTCAGTGTGTAAACATAAGCATCTGTTGTGCTACATTGGCTGTGAACAAGATTAAAAAAATATATTTAATCTATGGTGTTTGCTAACTAAAAAAAAACGTAAAAATATGCTTTTCTCAGAGGAAAGTAAAGAATTATTTAAAAATGCAGGTCATTGACTTCTTTTTATTTAAATATGTAGGTAGGTATGCCTTACAAAACAATACCAGTATTCATAGTTACCAAGACTATAGGGCATACTATAACATTCCTCAAATACCTGTGACTGCTACACAATTTAAAAGAATTTCGAATATGATCATAGAATTAATGGGTAGGTTTTTGTAAAAGATACAGTGTACCAAAGTACTTAGGTACCTATTTAATTATATATTGAAATATAGGTATATGTCTTTATTACAAATTCGGTAAACATTCAAGACAACATAATTAGGGTACTAAATAATGACTAAAAACAACACCAGTACCTTTAGCACATTTTTAAATGTACCTATCTAAGTTTGAAAACTTTATTTTTTTTAAATGACCCATTAAATTGATCTTATGGTCTGTTAAAAAAATGCTTATCAATTAAATTTTCTGTAAGCTCTTAAACTATGCTATTCTGGGCCTCTATAAACATTTAATATATTACTATTAGATGCATAAAAATCAGTCCTATAAAATCACTCGACCATTTTACATCTCATGACAAAGATAACCAAAGTCAATACTATCAAAAGAGGTGTTCAACAAAGAGTCTGGATCATGGAGACATTGAACTGTAACACCTTGACATTGATGCATGTTGATAACAAGATGTTCCCTTGTTATGAATGTCAATGCTTGCAAGGTTATCAGTGCATCTCGTGCAATGCCTTTATCTTGATCTCTATTGGTCATTTATTGACATCACTAGCTGCTTTATGCCCTAGTACTTTTTTGTTTTTTTTTTTTTAATATAGATATCATAGACTAACAATAGGTTGTATATCCTTTCCATTATCCTTTGGTGGTAAGCATTTTCTTTCATAATGAGGGAGGGGTTAGGCCTAAAGTCCACCACTCTTGCAAAGTGCAGGTTGAGGACATGTTTAAATTAAATTTATTTTTCATAAATAATTGTTTCAGCTTCTATTGTTTATTAATTTTATTTTAAATTGAATGTTGGTAGCTTTTAATTGCCAGAACTCTTTTTATAAGTGGGATGTGGAGTGTTACCTAGTTATATGTTTTCTATCTAGTTATTTATATATATATATTCTAATTACATTTGAGACATAAGCATAGGTTCTTTAAAAAAATACTCATTATACACATAGGTTACTAGAATCCATATATCAATACCTATATATTATTTTTAATTCTACTGATCAGTTTTCCTGTATGCATATAATAATCATTATTTCCTATAATTACTTTATTTTACCTACTGTATATCTATATTAAACAGGTAAACAATAAATTATATAGGTCAGTTACTTCCCTTGCAAAGAAATTACATAATATTTATTATAATAAATACAATTAGGTATGCTTCTTATTACACATTATTTATCAATAACATTTTTAACAAGATAAACATTGTTATCTTGTGATAAAAATAGCAAAACCATTGTTTTTTTCCTTATCAGTAAAAGATTGTATGGTGTGGACTGTGTACAGGTAGCCTTATCATTTGCGACTATTTAGGTCATCAAGGTGTTAGGCATCACATATAATTAATACGAAATTTTGAATAGGTCTCATGTTTTATAGCTTTGTCATTGTGGAATGTGTCCTTTACGAAATGGTGTTTATTTATACTAGTACAAATTAGGTTATATTGAGGATAAACCTAAATAAATACCCAATCATAAGGTGGTAGCTTCTAGGTTTTAAGTGTATGTTTCTTTAATAATAAATTGCGAATGCACTCAGCAGACAACCAAATAACCAAATCAAATCTGTGTGAATTCATTCAGTAGTTCCTCATGATAGGTACCATAAAGTCCTTATAAAATTATTTGTACCTTCTTGTAGTATCAAAAAGTAACCTTTTTTTTGAGTCAAAGTGCGACATAATAAAATAAGGCTTTCGTCATTAATTCGCATTGGAGAAAGTCGCGACACAGCTTCATCTCTTCTCTGAGTTCACTTTGTGCCTATTTCCGCAAAACTGGATTGACTGTATTGCAAATAACAGCAGGCTTACTTTACTCCTTTGATTTGACATTAAAATAAGTTCGAACCAATCTAATTTAATTTTCGACTTGATAATGTCGGGAGACAGTCTTCTGTGCCAAAGTCTAAACTGTCTGTAATGTGGTCGAACCAAAAATGTATAATGAAAAAAATATTCATTAATCCAAATTGCGTGTTATTATGAGCCATTAACATAGATAGACTCAAAATTAAAACAATATTACCTACTAACTTTCTGTTTCTCGATCTTTATCAGTTAATTTAAGTGTCCTACATTTTTTTGTGCAACAAAAACTTGCATTACATATCTACTTCCATCGATTTTTCATTTTTGGGCAACAAATATGCACAATGAAAATGTTTATATTGTTGCCTGGAATATAGTTTAGTCTAGCACCCTTCCATATTTTATTCAAATAAATATTTTCGTACTTATAATTTTCGCAAAGATTGGCCCAACCCAGGTTTATTTCCTTGAACTCATCATGTGCTAAATAACCACTTAAAGCTGAGTTTATGTATAGTATCATACCGTGAGCATCCTTGAAGCTCTATGAAAGAATAGTGCACTGTGTCATTACAATACAGAACAATAGCAAGGAGGTTTTAACGATCTTAGGAGCGGCGATAAAACTAGTGCATTTAATAACTACCTAGTTTTATAATGGATTGGTATCATGGTTAGTCTTTGCCTGTTTGCAACACTTTAAGAATAAAAAATGAATAAATAGAAGCAATAGAAGTTTGTGAGGATCGTTACCAGTCGCGTTCTCTCCCTTCCCCTATGGGAAGAAGTTAAAGGCGTGAGTTTATGTACTTATGTATGTAAAAAGAATACGACCAAATTGGGAAATTCCTCGTTTTTTAAAGTCGGTTAAAAAAGTGCATCTTCACCGTCTTCAATGTATGATCTGATTTGTTTATTTCATAATAAATATTTATATAGTTACTTTGATATTATTGTCCACATTCAAAATGCGCAGTAATATGCCTGCCAAGTTCAAGAAGAAAATAACAAGAGACCTGCAGTGTCTGATATAAATATCCATTTGTCGACCAGAGAGATTTTTAACATCATAGAACTTGAAATTTTGTATGATATACCTTTGAAAGCTCAGAACTAGGTAAAATATAGGTTATTCCAACATTGCGTATCAAGATTTAAGAAGATCCTAACATAACGTTTAAATTTTCACTACGGGAATAAGCGAACACTTTACCTTGGAATGCCTGACGTTTCGGCACAGATTGTTCTGGTTAGTGGTACCTACTCAGACAATTTATTTTTAAACAAGGCTTTGTTCATGTTTAACATGCATTTTTGTTGTAATGTTGATCAATGAAACGACTCTCGGTTTTATGTTGAATTGACGATATAAATACAGACGGGTACTTAAATAGCTTTTACAAGAAAACAACAAGAAACCCGCAGAGTGTCTGATATAAATATCCTTTTGTTGACCAATTTGAGAGATTTTTAATTTGTATGATATAGTACCTTTGAAAGCATAGAACTAGGTAAAATATAGGTTATTCTAACACTGCGTATCAAGATTTAAGAAGATCCTGACATAACGATTAAATTTTCACTACGGGAATTAATCGAGCAGGCATTTTACCTTGGAATGCCTGACGTTTCGGCAAAGATTACTCTGGCTAGTGGTTGTCAGTCAACTTATTTTTAAACGAGGCTTTGTTCATGTTTAACATGCATATTTTTTTGGAATGTTGATCAATGAAACTCGGTATTTATGTTGTATTGACGATATAAATACAGACGGGTACTTAAATAGCTTTTACATTAAATATGCATGAGTAAATATTTTGGGTTGTTATGTCTTATTTCCTTAAGAATTTCGTTAAAGAACGAACACCAGAAATGATTCATTGTGTACATAAAAAATGCGGCGATTGAAAAATTGATATAGAATTCCTCGTGAGCTTTTCTTGATGGTTGTATCTTCCGGATTGATGGGAAATTTACTAACTGTCATAATTTTTCGTGTCATATTTACCTAAATTAATATATATATTTTTAAAACTGGGTAGGGTAAAGCACCCAGTAGTCAGCCCCCAACCAGTAGTCAGCCTTTACAGGCTTTATATCCATATAATTAGTGTAGAAAATAGTAAAGACCAATAAAATAATCATTAATCGAATCTGTATAATCTTATTGACTAATATGCACAATTACGATTCGATAGCATGGCAGGTTGACGTGTTACACTCATTCTTATGAACTGCCATGAAAGACATGGGCAAAAACGTCGCCATTGCTATTTTTTTGTTAAGGATTCGTGTTTTAGTTTTTGGCATGTTTTTAAATGAATTTGATGCAATATGGAACGAATTGATATTTTATGCTAGTATTTAATAGTTTATCTTCGATAAAATCATGCATTGCAGGCGTTTTATTTGTCTTTTGTATTATAAATTAACGTGGCCGACTATTGGGTTTGCAAAATATGAGGTTGATCCAGTACTCAGCCATGAGTGGCTGACTACTGGTTTTTTTGCAATTCTCATATATGTGGTTGAAATTAACAGGGCGAATACTTCTCAACATAACTATTGCGTTGAGCTAAACTCTTCTAAGACAAAAATAGTATTTTACCAGTAGTCGGCCGCATATAAAGTCAGTGAATTTCATGAGGCCGACCATTGGACCTACATATCCCATAGTCGGCCGTCAGTTTTGCTAAATGAAATTGGGTCTTAAATCCTTTCATTAAGGTTCAAATTTGTGGACGGCTATGTTGGCACAAAACTTAGTTACTTGTTTTCGAATAGTATCATATCAAAAAGACCAAAAGATCCGTATAAAGAGGAATAATTGTCATGTGCTATGGTGGCGATCAGAAATGTTATGAAAATCATGGAAACGAGTCGAGTACTTGGCATTTCACACATTATTATGACACTACAAGTCCGAAATCGTTTAATAGTCGCACAAATGCCCCGTACCATACGGGGCTTTGTAAGCTAGACTAAGTGCACTCCCAAAAACAAATGACTGCCTTAAGAAACTGGTCACGATATGCTGGAATCAGCTTCCAGTTTCACCGGATGCAGCTGAATAGCAGTGTTTTACATGGAGCAACTGCCTATATGACTTCCACAACCCAGTTACCTGGGCTATACCACGATTACCATAAGACTGGTTATCAGATTTTCAAGCTTCTGACTAATGGCAACGATTGCCAGAGATCCTTGAATGCCCGCCGGGACCTACAATTTACCATGCCTTCCGAAACACGAAGGAATTTTGGGAAATGAGAAAAGAAAGGAATGATACCAGTCACTTCTATCATCTACCTTCTATTTCCTAGCCTACCATTGACTTATGTTTCAACACATCAAGAAAGCTAAAATAGTTTTATAGAAGAGAGCATCTTTTGTAGATTGGGGAGAGTTGAAAAACAGAAGGAATAAAGGAACAGAAAATAAACTTTTATCGCTGTGAACCGTGTGAAGAAAGATTGACTAGAAAACATTTAGAAATCAATTACCTAAGTGCTAATAACTATAAATTAAAATCTTAAAAACCCCCGATTTCACAATATATTTTTTTATTTCATACTTTTTATAGGTTGGTGGTTAGGTTAAGCCATTCTGACTTTCCCACCACCAGCTTTCTCAGCATGCGAAGCCATTTGAGACCCCGTCCGAGTAAATTTGCAGACATTCGGTTAATCTCCCCAATTTAACCCACTACAACTTTTAAACGGCTCCACCGATTTTCATCAAACATGTCTAAAAACACTCGCACATATGTCACCTTTAATTAAAAAAAAAACTAAATTGAAATCACTGCATCCTTTCGGGAGTTATGATGCCATAGACAGACAGACACACAGACAGACACGTCGAACCTTATAACACCCCTCTTTTTGCGTCGGGGGTTAAAAATTAATGGATGCATAAATTGTACTGCATGGTATTATTGCAAATGTGCTTTATTTCCTGGAGATTTCAATAAAAATATATTAAAAATAGAACATTTGTATTGAGTAAGTAAGAGGCTGACTACTGGGTAAGACATGGCTGACTACTGGCGAAATGGGGCTGACTACTGGTAAAAAGTGCCATATTTTGTTTAATGTGGATTTTTTCCATAATAATCTTATAAATATGGTATTTTTTTATTTTTTTCTTAAAGTTTAATAAATTACCTTTCATACAATGACTAATGATTTTACATCTAGTAGTAAATGTTAAAAATATGGCTAAATCAAATTGACATTTTCACTAAAAGGCTGACTACTGGGTGGTTTACCCTACCTACTCTTGTTTCAATAGTTTGTTCACATCTTTATTGAACCTTCACCCATTTAAATCAAGTATTTAATCTTCCAGGATAGTACCAACCCACCTTTTTACTGTCATTAAGACAAAAGGTCATGTATAATTTAGATACATTGTACACTTTTACTATTCTACATTGTAATTTGTAACCTACACGTTTCTTTGTTGATAACTACGTCATTAATTAGACTATATAATTATTACACGTGCTACGAAAGCTGTATCTACGCATAGGGTTGCCAGATCCAAGCTGATAATTTCCTGAATATTTCTGGGGCCACAAACGGAATCAGAGTTTTGGTTTCCGGATGCGAGACTAGACTAAGTAGGAATGATCAAAAAAAAACGACGTAGTATCGTAACTTTGTAAAAGAACTAGTATTTTTTAATTCCGGGACAGCAAAGTAAAATTACTGAACACGGGACAACACACAAAATTCCGGGACAATCTCGGTAATCCCGGCCATCTGGCAACTCTGCCTACATATGATATAACCTGGGAAGGTTAATTTATAGACTCCTCGAAATAAATCCTACAAGAATTGTAAAAGAAAGAAGAAAATATATGTCTGCCATATTCTTATTTAAGTATTCTTTTTGCATCGCATGTGGTCCTGATATTATAATTCTAATGTATTCAGTAATAACTTGGTGCCTACCACTTGCCAGTACGTTTTGTCTAGTCTACCTTGTATTAGGGTGTGCAATGTTTGGTTGCACAACCATTCGTCACCCCATAGCAACCAGCTATGTGTTCACGGCTACGTGTCCTGACTGTGACTCGTAACTAGCATTAATCAGCTGTCCTAATAGAAAAGTACTTAAATCTGATGTAATTATTAGGAACTCTTACGACGCCCTTTGATTGCAGAATATTAATGTTGATTTATTATGTTTTTTTATGATACTAGACAGACTCATAGTGGTCATAGTTGAATTAAATACTTTCGATATTTTGAAAACCAGCATTTACTTTTCAAAGCTTTTTTTTTTTAAGCAAAGCTCGGACCTCGGCTGGGAGCACCTTTGGATCCAAAAAGACACAAAAATAGGAGTCATCCTTTTATAACTTTGGGACAAATAGCGACATACTATGATTTACTAGGTATGTCGAAAAGTTTTCCTTATAGGTAATCAATAAAAACCCAAACCCAATTTTGTATAAGAAGAAACAAAATCGCCTGCAATCACGAACGACCAATTCTTGTTCTCGATGTTATGCAACTACGCAGTGAGTTCGGTGTTTCCTCAATACCCAAATATATCAGAAATTCAGACAATGAAGTCATGTCTTACAAGTTTAAAAATAACTTCTCATTGATACATTATGTAACTCGTTTACTTGTGATTTAAAATAACTTTCGCGACCAATATTAAATGACATTTTATTGATGACCACATCAAAGATATTTAAATTATTTCGACCCGTGATTGTCCCACTTGTGGTCAGGAGTCTCCCCAAGAATCAGATGAGGGAGAGGTTTGGTCTTGGTTTACGCTGGCCATGTGGAGTGCGAGACTTTGCATGACCTCAAGAAATGATGAAGAATGTCCTTTAAAATACTTAAGAATTAACAAAAATAGCGAGACCGTTGGTGGCCCTTATCACCTTTGATCAAATAAGTCTTATGCCGATTGTCAGGAAGATAACTGAACTAAACAACGTTGCAGGATAAAGTTCTATTTAATTTATTGTTATCACGTGCAGTATGATTAATGTGTGTTCATCAACATATGCGCGAAATTTAGCCGGAGGTCAGTTCACTCCTGATTAAACCTAATAACGGCTTCCATCAACAAACGGGTGGCTCATTGAATCGCGACCGAATGTAAAAACCATTTTCATTTCATTGTTACTTTTTAGTTTTTTTTTATTATTTGTTTGGAATAACAAAAGACCAGGTTCTAGCGTCTGGGACCGAGGACAAGTCACCGGGAACAAATTAAAAAATAATAATAAATCCGGCTACTAGTTTCACATGTCCAGTTGCGGTCTCAGTCCTTGGGACCCTAGGTCACACATGATACAGACAATTCACTCAGCTAAAAAATTATTGAGTAAATGTACACCCACACATACCTACATATGTCTATAGATGATTATAGGATATCCGACGAAAATATGTTTTAAAAGCCACTTGTTATTAAAAGTAAAATCATTTTGTACTTCTTACACGTGCACTGTAAGATAAAGATTTATCAAACATTGCACACGTAATTACGAAACTCTGTTTATCAAATAATCGACTGAAGACGTGTTCTGGCAATTTCGAAATTATAACCGAAGTCATGATAGCCAAGAGAACTATAGATGAGGTATTTGAGGGTATTAAAATTTTATAATGTTTGGTTAATTAGATGCAAATTACCTTTCGTTGATGCTGAAACGACAAAATTTTTGAGAACCGATTAAAGAAGTACCATCGCTAAGTTATGTGCCTGAACTCTGGACTCAACGGTATAGTAGAAAAAAGACATTTAAGCATAAACACTAATAAACAGACTATTGAGCCCAACAGGTGATAATTGGTAACTTACATACAATATTCGAAGCGAAACTTAGAAATTATTCACGGCCAATCGGATACCACATCTTACCTTTTTACCTATCGTGACAATCAAACTATTATTCTATTGTATTCTCACTAGGTTTGACAACACTTTTTCGTATCTATTATACACAATGACATTGAGGAAGGTTGGTTATTTTTCAAACCTTTGAACCCGTGATTACTATAAGATTTTCATAATTTGCTTCAGCGCGTGTAAAAGTCATTGACTCAAAAGAAACCGTTTTGTAATTACCTACTTTAGCTGCGATTATCTATAATTATAATTGTTTCAAACTATCTGAAGTAGGTTCAGTTTGTTGTCATAATCAGTTTTATGATTTATTTATTTGTATATCGTGACACTTTATCGTTCACCATTATTACTTTATAGCTGACCCGCGCAACTTCGCTTGCGTCACCTAAGAGAATGGGTCAAAATTTTCCCCGTTTTTGTAACATTTTTCGTTGCTACTCCGCTCTCAATGACCGTAGCGTGATGGTATATAGCCTATATCCGTCCTCGATAAATGGGCTATCTAACACTGAAAGAATTTTTCAAATCGGACCAGTAGTTCCTGAGATTAGCGCGTTCAAACAAACAAACAAACAAACTCTTCAGCTTTATAATATTAGTATAGATTACCTAGATTCGGTTGTAACGCTGCAGCGTGCTGCTTTAACTTTAATCAACCAATTTAACTTGCAAATTCAAGGTCACTTTTACTTTCGGATGATGACATAGTTACTCGAAAGATAACGTTACAGATAATAATGTAAAAATGGTTCACATTTCACAAAATGGTTCTGTTCGATAATCTAATCAATATTTAAAACTAAGTTTCTGCATCCTTCCTTTAAATCAACTTAGGTATATCAAAACGTGATATGAGCAAAGAAAAATATAGCTCATTCTAGATTTCAGAAAAACCTAGGTAGGTATATTTATTTACTTATTTATTTAAAACCTAAACTTTTACACACAAAGGAAATACAAGGCGAACTGAATGCTTGAGGTATTCTCTCCCAGTCTACTTTAGAGTGATGTAGAGGTAAATAAAAGTACGTGCATAATTGCATACAAAAAATGAAAGATATCAGATAATCATCATAAGCATACAAACAAATATCAGCTTTAAACAAATGTTTTTATAACAATAGTACTAAACTGCGATCATTTACTTTAATTACACCACTCGCTGTGGTCAATGTAACTTCATTGTCATTGCAGCCGTGACCCATGCACCTAATTCATTAGCCGTTGTCGCTCTTATGAAATGTTCTTTACGAAAGTGAAACCTATTGTAGTCGTGTGTGAAAATAACAACACGGTCATTAAGTATTATTTTTGTTTTTAAAAAACGGCCTACTGTTAGTACTTTATAAACTTTTAAAGTATCAAGACATTGTTTTCTGGTCTGTAGCTCTCTCTCCGTGATTTAAATACGTTGTTGGCCATTTTTAAATTCGAAATTTCGTTACAATTTCCATGCTTGTTACTACCCTGTGTTATTCGATTTCAGGTTTCGTATTGTTATAGTCGGTTTAAAGGCTAAGGTTCAAACTTAATTTAAAAGAAGTTTGGAAATAAACGATATTATGCTGAGAATCAACCGAAATTTTGAGCAGTTTCAGTTAAATTATAATAGGCACCCAATATCTTAGTGTTTTCCTATTTAATTCTGGGTCATTCGACTAAGTCAGACTTGCACATGCATTTGTTATTCTTTTTAAATCTCTTGATCTGTATTTTCTTGCTACTATTAAACTCCCCAAGGTAGGCCACAATATTATATTTCCGTATTGAAATAAATAATGATACAGGCACAGTTCTTTGATATTGTGCAATAAAAAAATAATACTTAGCAGTAGTGTACGAAACCGGTTATTTGTTTTCAAGACCGTAAAGATTACTCACGTCTAATAGAATTAAAATTATATATTTAATTTTTGGTGAAACTTTGTGGAGCTCTGGTACGTAATAGTACGTGTGTATTGCTGAATCATGTTTCAAAGTTTGTGACAGATTCAAGTCTCTGATTCTCCACATGATAGGTAATAGAGACTTTAGTGTTAATGTAGTGTCTAGCGTCATATCCATTGGCCAAATAGTTTCGTCAGTACGTATCGGAAGTGACAAAAAACATCAAAACAACATGTATTATTACACGAATTCAAGTTGAACAAGTTACTTTGAATTTTAAATCAAGTGAACTGCAAGAATTACAGGCGTGTTGTCAAAATTATATCGATCGTTGCTTTGTGTAGTCGCACACCTATATAAAACTGTGTTACATCTAGTACGTATTGTTTGAACTTTACAGCTTTACTTTATAGTAAGTTTCGTTTATTCCCATTTGCCACCCCTGAGCTTGCCACCGAATAAACCTCTGTACTACAATGAAGGGTGTAGATGAAACTAAATAGGTGCTATTGACCACCTGGGTGGTAAAGCCACTTATTAGTGCCAACCACCACCCCGGTGGCAAGCTCAGGGCTGGCAGATGGGAATATACCGAACTTTACATTCCAAATCACGTGGATCTAAATTTTGTCTACATTGTTCATTGTTTTAATATCTAGTCTTACTCCCTTTAAACCTGTGACTGCATCTAGATAGGCCATAAAATGGACACCTTGATTAACATTGAAAGGGACCTTAGAACGTAGTAATTTTGCAAATATCTGATCAGTTCTTTGGTAACGAATTGTCTTTTCTTTTGCAGGTGCATCAAAGCTGCCTTCAACGGTGGGTGGACGAGAAACAACGGGGCAACATTACCAGAAAGGTCCTGTGTCCTCAGTGCAAGGCCGAATACATAGTGGTATTCCCTTCAATGGGCGCATTTGTCGCGCTCCTGGACGCTATGGAAGAAATCACCCACAAGATCTGCCCCTTCATCGCTGGTGGAGTACTCCTCGGGTCTATCTACTGGATCGCTATTACGTATGGAGCAGTCACAGTCATGCAGGTAAGTTATCTATGTAAAAATAGACATCAATGCGGAATTATGGAAAGTTCATGTTTATGTTAATTTTTGCGACAACGTTGGGTTGGCTAATGTTTTGTTATTCTTCCTCGTCATTTCGAAATCCTGTGGTATTCTTCCTGGGTTGATACTGGTTATTAGTTAGTTGAATGCCGTTATTTGTAAACTTTTTACTGAGATTTGGTTTTCGCAAGCGCCTAAATATCCTTTATTCCATAATAGGGTATTTGATATTGTGGTATATTCCATATTAGGTATAGGTATTAATAGGCACAATCCAATTAATACGTTGTGGTTGTAGCATTTATTTATTAAAATTAATTTGATGTTGTGATTACATAATATGAATGAAGCAAAGATTTGTATACGCCGCACGTTTCTTCTACTCTTATTGTGCTAAAAATAATAGCTGAAAGAACTGAATTTTGATAAGCTTAAGCATAAATTTTGCTCATAAAATTACATAATAGTTTTGTTGAAATGAGAAACGTTTACCTGAAACGTGCTCTTTTATGTTATTTAATTATAGACATCCATTTTTATACAATAGCCATTTGAAAACCAATCTTATACACATTTTTAAAGCAAAAGAATCCAACTTTAATATCACAATTGTTGATCAAAATTATTTCTAGGACCACCAAGAATATACCTAAAAGTGAACCTAGAAAAAGGTCTCATTTTCCATAACTTCGAAATAAAACCTATATTCATTCACATCATGAACTCAGTGATCTTACTCCATCAAATAAAAACTGAATGGCCTGTGCGAAGTTTTTGCGTGACTACATCGAATAAATAGGCGAAGTAATGATGCTGTTGACGATTCAACTGATGATTGGTATAATGCTCTTGTATACATAATATACTGTTGTCATGTGCTGAATAGATTTCGTGAATTTGTAAGGTTACATAAAATTGTACCGGTTTTACTAAATACCAGTTTGTTTTGATAAGATTTTTCCGTAGAACAATAATTTCTCATGCAAAAAAACAAAGCATTGTAGCTAATAAAGGTATTGTCTGTATGAATCTGGGTAATTCTAGGTAAGTCTACTGCCGTAAATGCAGTTAACATAATCTCAAACATTCAAAAATGCTTCTACAGCGTTCTACAAATTTTAATGTATTATTCTAACTCACCCTTGAATGTTGTCAAAACCTTCGAAAGACCTTTATTTGGCTTTAAATACTACTTTTTAGTGTAATGTTAATACATAATAAGTAAGGTTACGTAAAAAATATTAATTAATTAAATAAAATAAACGATAATGACCGTTTCGACTAAAGCAAAGCGTTTGACCCGGTCGAATGTAAATACTAATATCCCAAGAGCATGATACTAACGGTCAAACGCGATTACTTTATAAACAACATTAGGTGACTTGAAAGACGAGACAACTTTAACACTAAGGGGTATAAAAAATAGATGTTGGCTGATTCTCAGGCCTACTGAATATGCTCAGAAAATTTCATGAGTATCGGTTAAGCCGTTTCGGAGGAGTACGGTAACGAAAACTGTGACGCGAGAATTTTATACATTAGACTAGCTGACCCGGCAAACATTGTCTTGCCATATAAATAAAAAAAAAGTGTCACTTAGGTGTATGAAAAATTAATGTTGGCCGATTCTCAGACCTACTCAATATGCTCACAAAATTTCATGAAAATCGGTCAAGCCATTTCGGAGGAGTACGGGAACGAACATTGTGACACGAGAATTTTATATATAACATAATCAAGTTTTAACAATAAATAAACTAAAAATAAAGTGAATTTTAATGTCGTTTTGTTCTATGTATAGGTTGACTCACGAAATAAAGATGTACATCGCATATTAATATTATTGCCAACTACTGCATTATACGCAGAAGGTCACGTTTGTAAGAATCGTGTTTCCTGGTCGTTTGACCTTTTCTACTTAATTAAACTACGTTGTATGTTATAGATCGCTTTGTAAATAACTTCTATAGATATGAATCAATAAAGTGTAGATAATAGGTACAACCTATTAAAGGTATGGTTTGTATTTTTATGGACTTGTTTTATTCGTAATTCTCAACGAAAAAGACGTTATTATATTACAAGATAGTCTTTAACTCCTTACTAAGTATAAAATAATAATAAAAAGATAGTCTTTGTGAAAAGGCGTTCTTCAAGGACTTACTTTGGGTCCCCTTCTCAAGGACTTATTCTGGGGCCCACCCTACAAGATATTCTGCGTTGACCACTCATTTTTAACAACAAATAGAGTTTTCTTCTGGGGCTAGAAACATTTGCTTTGGAATCTCAAAAAGTAACATCCATATGGGTGATAACCTTATCTGCACGTTGTAAATAACTAAACAATTTAATTCTCACAAGATATGATTGCAAGATAATGATAATTATAAAAAAGATAACTTTTTGGCCTGAAGCGTTGACCGGGCTCAGGTCGTTCTTATATTTTAATCTGCAAAAAATTGTTGCAAATAAAAACAAATTGTCAACAAAAACGAATAATTGGTCGGTCCTAAAATCAAAACAAATTAACGAAGTAAGAATTTGTTTTCCAAATCCTATCGATGAATGTTTAAAAAATGGGCAACCATTTTTTAAAAATTCATCGTTTACGTTTAGAATGATTGGTAATTAAAATATTAACATAGCGGTTATCAAAAACACTGAGGATACGTTTATATTCAAAACATTGGAGTCAACGACCGTCTCAATGTTTGTGAGCAGGTAGTGAATGCATCAGATATTCAAGGCAAATCAGTTGGACGTCAATATGTGTTCCGGTTCTCTCTTAATATGCTGAAGTTACAAATTATACGAGTAGTATATTTGATAAAAATTACGAATCTGTTGCTCACGTCAAGAAATAAGATTTGGCGTATCAATGGTCTTCTTTTACCTTCTACTTGAGTAACATAGAATAGGACAAGGATTGACTTTAACAGGAAGAGGTTTTTTTTTCCCTGCAGTCAGCAGTAGTAGTAGGTAGAGAAAAAGTTGTGAAAAATCATGATGATTAACTTTACCCAGATCTTAGTTAAGACTTTAATAGACTAAAGCAAGCCGATACTTTATTAAAGTTTTAATTAGGTCGTCGACTATATTTTTAAGACTGTAAGAAACATTTTACGTCAGTACTTAGTGCGAAAACGGTATTATTTTATTTTCGCAAAATGCAACTGCAGCAGCAAAATTGCAATTAGGAGAGCACGGTAGTTCTTTATTGAATAGTTTTGTACACCTATGTTTCTGTGCAGTACATGTTAAGTGCATTGTGCTGTTTGTTTCTATCGATTTGACCCGTATTAACCCTACGTATTCACAGGACGATGAAAAATAACATTTTGTGTCAATCTTCGTCACGATTTCCGTGAGTTTGCCAATCAATTAACATACTGTAACGGTTGCTATTGATTTCTTTGTCATTTCTGCGACTAGGTCACTAACACTTGGTTGTCAATTTTCAACAGGACCTGTTTCAATGGCATACAAAAAATGTCGGTCGAATGGTCATTCAAGTTTAAGCATATAAAAAAAGGAATGATTCGAAAAAAATATTGTCTCGATTGTCCTTGTCTATGGCAACTAACATTATTAGCCAGAATTACGTTTTTTAAAGTATATTGTGTATTCGGATAGAATTTTCTAGAGTTATGACTATTTATTCAAGCTTTCCTATGCGATCATTTTCCCACAGCTATTTCTATGGCCTTTTTCTCAGATTTTCCACAAGATTAGTCATCATATTATCATGTCTCTATGGACTGTTTTCGCATAATTATCGTTTATTTGCGGTTTTGAGATTACCGTACCGAGGTTTGTGTCCGTTTCCTGAAACCACAAAATGCCTTGGCGTAGATTCTCGACTTGCAAATTTAGATTAATGTACTGAAATACAACGTTGGCCTTTTGTTGAAGTATTTAAACTGTTTAAGATAGCTATAGGAATATTTCTATTTAGCAGCTGGTAATTACTTTGCAATATGATTTGCTTGTTAAGTAACGAAGGCTAAGTTGCGTTGATAATTAATTGTTTTTACTTTGAAAATAAACGTTTATAAGAATTCATTTCTGGGCAAATCATTATTTTTGGTATTATTAGTCTAGGCGTTTTTACCTAATATGAAATTGTTATTTATTCAATCTGTAATAAGTACAAGCTAATTACTCTCTTAATTCAATATTAATTATATTACTTAGTAACGTTCCTTAGATAAAGAGTATTAGACAATTAATGCTATTGTTTATATCATTATCGTAACAACTGATATGGGATCATCGACCTATTAAGACAACTACATTAGCCACGCTTGATAAAATCAAGGCATAATCTAATTAGCACACCGTGGTATTAACGTTAGGAGCTATTGGATTAATTCTGTCTCGACTAGATGGATGAGAGGATAATAGAAAATTGAGCACCTCATTTTTTTATCTACTCCCCCAAAGTTACTTCTGTTGAAATTCTTTGTCGATTACAAAACGTACGTTAACACTAGATCTCAGAGAAAATAAAATGAAAAATATTTGTTTACATATACAAAAGCAAATGAAAACATTACTTCGGGTAAGGGTTGTGTTTTTTAACGATCGACTCGTAGTGTCGCTGCCGAAACTGGCTTTTTAGAATCATATAATATAAATAGCTCCTTCTTACTACTATTCTGAAATGTTTCGATACCTAAAACCTCATCAGCTCCTAATATCTTATGTTTTTACACAGCTACGTCAAAAACAGAAGCACCTAATGACTAATCAATCAGTGTTAAACCGCATGGGGTTTTCACACAAAATTGTATATAATTATTTCACACTTAGTTTCCGTTGATGGGAAACGCAATGAGTAATCGATACCATGAAATGTTATTTACGTGTTACTTTATAAAATGGACAGGTGTGAGGTATGAGTATGCAGTATTATTTTAGATATGGGACTTTTCATTTACAATCGGAAGATAGTCATTATTTCTAGTTGTTTGATCTATTAGTGTAGGTTCCTGAATGATAATTCGAAGAAAAACATTGGAAAAAATGATTTCCCTTGGTCCACCCGAGTGACTTGTTTAAGTTAATCGTTGGTAAATATGGTTTATCATCATTATCGACAATGAAGTCTGTATTACGAAAGTCTTAAGTTGCTACTATTTCCGTTCAGATTTTAGTCTTATAATGTTTGAACTATTAATAAATAAGGTTCAAAACCTCGCAAAATACTAACTAAACGTTACCAAACTAAGCAACTTAACTGCAGTTTTGTAAGTGCGTTGGGTAACGCATGTAAAGGATGCTACGAAACCTATGTGACTACCGGTAGCTTACGTACATATGTTAACAAATGCACTTCACTATGTAGAATGCTTAAATTGTAATCAGTACCAATAGTATTTAACACATTTATGTACTACTAATCCGCAAGAATCTGCTCAAAGGATAAAATGTCTACTGCGCTGCTAAGTCCAGGGTAGGAACTTTTGCATCAAGAGCTGTTTTAAAGAACTCTCATGCTCGTTTTCTGAGTACATTTAGCGGTAGTTTATCCATTAAATAGTGTTTTTTTTTATATGGGTTTTTAACGCTATTGAATAGATAAACGACCGCTAAATAAACGTCAGAAACCGCGGGTCAGACATGCAACCTCTTCTCATAATGGTGTACCTAGTGGTTACACTAAAAGATATCTAATAAGTATATAACATTGGAATGTCATTGCTGATATGTATACAAGGTTTTATAAATGCGTTGCGAGCCTACTTTTCCTTCCCTTTGTGGGGTTAATGGTCGATATTGTACAAGGTAAAACCAATAATATATTAAACAGGATAGTTTTACAGTCACCTTTAATGTCAATAAACGGCCGTCGATCTAGGATTGAGTAGTAGTAAAAGTCATCCAGTACTTCTCAATTTTTTTATTAGTTTCTTCTACAATTTCAGTAGCAACAAGCAACAAAAAAAAAAGAGATTTTCGTAGTCGCTCCGCCGATATCTTTTTTTCTTAAATATCTTTTCTTTTTCATCAGCTTATGTGTCCCATTGCTTAACAAGGGGTCTCCCCCTTAGATATACAGTCTACTTTGTCGTTTGTTTGTTGTTTGTCTTGAATTTGTAATTGAAAATATTTTAATTATTCAACAAACAGGTATTCTTAAAAATTTAAATAATTTTGTGATTATTTGTAGTAGTTTCGCGATAACTAAATATGCTAAAATCGGCAAGTATTGCGTAACGCGCTAAGATTTCTGCTTTCTGACCCAGTGTTTGATTACGTCGCCGCTTTCTCCTCGGGTACAGTTTTGATATAGATGCGTGTACGCAGTTTTGTTTTGTTTAGATTTGTAGAGTTATAACCGTGACATTTTGATGATGTAATGTTTATTTTATAGTTCTGTGCGTTAAAACTCGGTTGTAGCTTATAAGATCCTGTGCTGCTCTGTCATAGTTGCATTGCTTAGGTAGAAAATTTGCAGGATTCAGCACATTCTAGCACCTCGGCCGCCTATTATGTCAGTCGGATTGGTCGCTTACGGTCGATTGGTTAGAAAATCTGAGCTCAGAAATATTTAAAGGTCAGATTCGATCTTAAAGTAAGATCTAATATTTTTTAGGTAAAAATATTGGTTGTTCTTTTGAAACGTATCGCCGGTATTCTTTAAGTTCGAGATTGTGTAGAATTCGCAAGTTTTCAAACAATGCGTAAAGTGGGAAGTTTATCGCGAGCACCGATTTGCAAACCCAGTTTTGCTACAAACTGGTATAGTTTCCGCATAACTATTTAATACAGCCGGCTTATAAGCAGACGTTCGATATTATTTAAAAGAGACTATACTATTTACTACTAAGTAGTACATTATTGTTTAACTGTTTGTCTGTGGGACGTGAGTTTCATAAAAAAATCATAACATATGTGCGTAAAATTCAAACTCTGAAATAAGACTGTTAAAGTGTTACCTTATATTTTTTAAGTGTCCGAGTAACAATCAAAACGAAAAAATCTTAAACATTTAAAGCACAAACAAAGATTTGTAGATACATATCTAATAACTTATATAGTTCTTTAAATACATAGTGATTACATAAGCGTCTAGTAATTTAAATACTTTGCGAAGTATAAGTAATAGAACAGTTGTAAATACATCATGGTTTATTTCTACCATAGAACTTGCGCAGGTGTCGCGAAGGACAAACGTGGTGATTATAATTATTGCAATTAATACTACTGTGTGGATTGAGGAATGATTAGCAATTACATTGTGCTACTATAAAACTATGTACCATTTTATTTTACATCCATTATAATCTCATAACAATAAAATTTCTACTGTTTTTATTATACTTAATGACTGTTTTGCTTCGAAATAAGCATTTTTCATTTCTGTTTTGTGTATTTAGATTTATTAGTCTTGCCCAGGGCTATCATGTTATAACTTAAGTATCTGTAACTTGGGTTATAGAGATCCGATAGGCAGTCGTAAAATACTGGAATTCAGCTACCGGATGCATTTGTAATCATTTAACCCGTATTTGTATTAGTGAGACTGGAAGCCGAATTTGACATAGTTGGATGAAAGACTAGGCTCATTGATAGTATTTCGATTTAGATCATAAATTTGTCAAAATCGCCTTCTTTAAATATTAAAAAACCTGTATTTTTAAAAACTTAATTAGCCAGTTCATTCGTTTTTAAAACTTGTGTTGTTATTTTTTTATAAATGTACGTTTGAATCGAGGTTTTCTAAAGCTCGATGATGTAAGAAATATTATAACTTCATAAAAAAAATTAAATATTTATCTATAGTTTATTGTTTAGTCGATAAAGTTAATTTGAGAACTGACAGTTGCATGCGGTTTATTGATAACTCAGCTATCATTAGATCAATATTTTAATCGCGAACAAGGGTAGCTTAGTTAACTTTATGGTAAAGTAATTTCCCCTATAAAGCTGTGTAGGCATATATATTTCCTTACCAAAGACAGGGCGAAGTGGAGGGAGAGTGTAATGGCGGCTCCACATTATTGCCGTGAATTCACGCGCGTATTCTCGCCGTGAATTCACGGACCGACTCCATGCCCTCCACATTCACGGAATGCTCACAATAGTTCGAAGCCCTCCGCGAAATGGACGTAGAAGCTGCTGCTGCGATAACTTTATTTGCTGTGTCCCTATACCACTATATAGATGTCAAAAACAAGAAAGTTGTTGTTCCTCACACCATTTTTCTATAATTTGAAAAGCTGAGCGCATTATACGGTCCGTACCCCTTTATAGTCCAGAGTAAACTGCGCCGGGGCCGTGAATGTGTATGTGTATGCGTGAACGCCGCGCGAACCCTTTGTCACGGGACTTTAATACCGACTCTGATCGGGGAACAGGCGTGAACGCGCGTGGACCCCGTGAAAACCGTCCACATTCACGTTCGCGTCTGTTCACGGAGCTTCACGGCAATAATGTGGAGCCGGCATAAGGAACTCTGACGAAGGAATAGCCAGGAACTCTCTTCCAGACTGACATCTGTGGCGAGCGTACGAATACGTTATTATCCACAATGTTGTATTAGATACATACAGCGAAGTTGATGCGCGCGTGATGATTATTTGAAGTCAGTTCAAGTCTGTACTGCCCCCGATAGTTGAAAAGACGCAACTAACAAAAAGTAGAAACTGAGATATATTTTAATCTTTAAACAAGTGTAAAAGCGTATACAGAAACGCTTTATTTCGCTAAGCTAATACAGTAACGGAGCGACACATAGAAAAAAAATGGGCAGTTATTTTGCTAATTCTGAAAATATCTTTAACGCAATTTTGTCAAAAATTCTCCTCTACAATTATCGGTAGAGTAATAATATTGAAGACTTTAACAATATTAAAATATCTCAAGAAATTTACTCAAAATTATACAATAATTTTATAAGTAACCGTAACGTTACAGTATGAAGTGTTTGTCTAGTTTCTAAACAATGGTCAGCGCAGTTCGTCAATCAAGACGTGACATAGTGTGACGAATATCAGTCGTTACACCTCGTCTGGCTGTAATCTAATTGTTCCATACATTTCACGTGAATGGAACCGCTTTATTGTTATTGATGAGCAGAGTATAATGTTGTGTAGTTTAGATGTTGAATCATATTGAGTAAGGATATTTAATGGACTGTAGAAGAATAATAATTCTAAGTTTTTATTGGCTTATAGTAAGTCAAAAAATATACCAAGCTTTAGCTAAATAGCTTCAAATATCATGCAAAATAAAGTAGTGGATCATATAGACTAATATTAAAACGTAACTAACGCGCGAAAAGTATTCTTGTCGATATAGGTAATTTATGTTTAAATATGATGGACAGCATCGGATTGAGATTTTACAAACACGTTAAAATATGTGTTTTATGTTTCGAGGATTCGACAATACAAACAATAATGCACTATCAACAACTTACTTAAATCCACAAATATGTTTATGAGAATATAACCATTTCACCGTTTACTAATTCAAACACCGTAGCAGAATTCGAAAGAGTTCTTATTTTTATGTACATTATACAATTTAGACATTTTTTATCGCGATTTCGCACATGACCTTGAATATAAAACAAATAATTGTTATGTAAATAAGGGCAAAGCTCCGACTTCTATTGAATATTAATTAGTCTTGATTGGTTTCCCAATGGCAATATCAAACACAAACAAAGGGCTTAAAAGAACAATACGTCCGTATATTGTTGAGAATATAGAATAAAATAAATGTGGAATGGATAATTTTTTTTAAACCAATTACTGTCCCTCTGCAGGGCAAGGGTCTCCTCTCAAACGAGGGCTTAGGTCTCAATCTCAATCAATCTTTATCTCATTCAATTCATATTTGGTGTCCTGTATAAAAACGTTGTTTACGAATATCCATTAAACTATCCACTTGCAATTGATTTGTAAATATTTATTGGTTATAGAATGTGTTCTATTGATAAAATGTTCAAGGACAATAAAGCACTTACTATTTTTAACATATCAATAAAATACAATAAAAAGCCACCCATTTCTTGTTAAAGCTGGCTGTCATGTAGAAACATAATGAAATGATTTATTGTCATCTCGCAATCGACAGCTAGTAAAAATAGTCCTAGATGTATTCTCATTCATAAAACTTACCGTTATTTGCACACAAAACGAAGATCATAAAGATCCATTTATTTTCTTCGTTCCCTTATTACTGAAGGAGTACAGAGTAAAATATTAAATGTATAACCCATCAATGTCCCACTGGAGTGTATCTTTACGGGGTGAAAGAAACGTATAGTCGTTCTAAAACGTCAGTGGGATCTATCTGACATGCAAGACTTATTTATAGTTGCTTATTGAAGCTAGATGTCTATGAACAATCCTATCTTATAGTAGTTCTGTTATTCTTGGTTATATTAAAATAGGCGCTTCTCTTTGATTCCAGGTGGTAGGACACAGGGAAGGCCTTGAGATGATGGAGTCAGCCGACCCGCTGGTGTTGCTGGTGCTGCTGCCCACCATCCCGGTGACGCTGATCAGCGCCAAGATGTACAACTGGGAGGACTCCGTGCTGCTCTTCCTCAGGAAGTACTGCGCCAAGATACCAGCACTAGCTTATATACTACCGTTTGGCAAGTGAGTATGCTACTATTTTATTATGAACCTACTAGCTTTTACCCACGACTTCGTCCGCCATTTTCCCTTGGGAATGCGTCATTTTCCCGGGGTAAAAAGCCTAGGTCCTTTCTCGGATATCAAAATATCTCCATACCAAATTTCATGCAAATTGGTTCGGTAGTTTAGGCGTGATTGAGTAACAGACAGACAGACAGACAAAGTTGCTTTCGTATTTATAATATTATATAGTATGGATTTGTAGATTTTCGATATTAGACTACTACATACAAATTACATTTAGTATGTTCCGCCTAATATAGGAATGTGTAATACCAGAATTAAATCTAAAAGACCTTAGGAGTACATAATGCTTGTTTCTCCTGATTTGTTTACTTAAATACGCCTATACTAGCGTATACACACGTGCACGTTCTTACCGATTATACGTTTAGTAAAGTATACTTATATGACTCTGAAAATTATTTAGCTAAATCAATCGTAAGAGGTATAAAGTTATCAATATTTGATCTTGAGGATGATGACTTACACAAAAAACTATAAATATACACCTTGTTTACACCAATACATTTTTTTTCCTAAGGACTTGTTTTGATGACCTTGCTTAGTCTCAAAAAATCTTGATTGTGTAATTAAAGATAACTTGTTATAGTTGCCACCCACATTGGTATACTACAATACATAAGAATAGAATCCTTATTCCATTGCTTTTATTTTTCCAGCGTGGACGGCGACAGAGGCGCCATAGTGACGGGACATACAAACAACCAGAATCCAAACGGTCCATCACATCTATCACCCACGAGAATATTCTGCTCAGCATTACTACTACCGACGATCTCCACCATCATAGGCAAGATATTCTTCCGCTCCATACAAAACAACCTGCACAGAACAATACTCGGCGGACTCACATACATCACTATCAAAGGCGCACTCAAAATATACCACAAACAAATGTTATACATCAGGCATTCCAGTAGAAAGATCCTAGATTACACAGAGTCTAATCTTAAATTGTATAGAAGTGCAGCCACTTCGACCACCACCGATGCAGTATCTAGCACGAGAGACGACTCTGAACAAGTCGTGTAATTATTAACTCTATGTTTTAAAACAAACGTGTATATATTACGAATAGTGCTGCTATATACCGCGCCGTGTAGGGTGAAGGCAGATATTTTACCCGATAACAGTGGACTACAATATCAGGGTAACATTTTCGACGTAAAATTTGACACAAGTCTGAGTGTTGCCAGAATAATGACCGGAATTCTACCGTGAATTTCTGTTGCTATTTGGAAAAATGTCTTCCAAGTTGACGTATCATTATTGAAATGATAATTGGTGTGTAGAATTTTTAAAGGCCTCCTTAATATGTGCATAACTAATGTCTATAACTAAGTCAATAGAATTGTTTGGTGTCTATAATTCAAAGATTTTTAAATGTGACTATAACTATGAATTGAATAAGTATACTCTTGTAGTGTTTGTATATATTTATACATGTTGTGTACCTACATTTTATTATATAATATTATGCCCTTCACCCTACTAATATATTTCATAACAAGCATGTACGGGAGTCTGTAAATCTATCGTGAATACTTCATACATAAACTATAATTAATACTATTATGTAATATTGTACAAGTGTCACATATGAAATCCATGACAGTCAATAGTCGTGCTCATCAAAGTTTAATGACTCAATATAATTGACTTTTATTCATAGCTTTGCTTAGAAGATAATGAATGATAACTTGATTATGAAAATCTTAAGATTTCTTTTTAGTATATGACTTGGTCTGTAAAATATATTATGACTTATATTGACCGCAGTAGTGTTGATAAAATATCTTTCGAAGAAGTGAAGCTATGAATTAAAGTTGACTAAACGTTTTTATTACACACAGAACTCAGTGTTCAGTTTATTTTAAATTTAGTTTTAACTTTTCATACATGGACATTGTTCATAAAACTATTTAAAAATAATACACTTTTTTAATTCAGAAATTTAAATCTCTTCGAAGTTTTAAAGCTTACGATTGTCTGTTCTTCTAAAATACACGCCTTTATATGAACAATGTCCATTTAAAATAACTCGCTAAAGTACCTAGAAAAGATTGATGTTTTTAACTTATGGCAATGCCCACTAGCTATCCTAGAGCGTGCCAAATTCTACCTTATATCAATGTGTATAAGAACGACATTTTAACAGCATTTTGCTATAATATTTGGACCTGCTTACGCTAATAGGAACCAACCTACATTAGGAATAATTAATAAAATATGTAGCGGTCAAATTATGCATTCTATATGCTTACAAAAGAAAATGGATTTTGTTTACTCACTGATAAACTCATCCAACATTTTTTTTTCTTTTTATCGTGTGGTTAGTGGTCAACCTAGTGTCAAAGTTGTTCAAGCCGCCCGAAGGCCTTTGACGTGGCTTAACGACTGTTATCTTAATTGAGAACAACCAGGACCGAATTACGAGCTCTCCGAAACGCCCAATTCAAATTCCAATTACAGTTACCCATCTTTCGAATGACCGCGCCAGCGGTTGCTTAACCCACAGATTGTTTACCGACCGGTGAGCGATACTAGCTATGAGTAATTCAACACTATCGTTTGCGGAATGAACCCATTTTAGCCAAAATGTCTCAGTTTTTCGAAACTAACTTAATGTGGGTTGGTTCTTGTTTGCCTAAATAGGTAATTTTAGCTTAAATTTCTGTACTGTAAATACAACTAGATATAGTGTAATAAATAATAATTTATCTACAATTATGTGATAGGTCGGGGGTTTAACGTTTGATAGTTTTTAATACTTCTTAAACAGTCATTTTGATAATGATTGCAAAGTAATGTAAGACAATGAGTCCCAATGATTTGAACACAAGTGGAAATGGAGTGCCTTTATATGGAAGAAAGATATTAATTTATGTATAGAATGTTGTTTCATTTTATCATTAAAGCTCAGCCATGTTAAGGGTGCCTTTTTATAAGAGATGTGCTATGCTACGTTGCTATGGATACGTTTGATATTCACCAATCATATTAATTGATGCATATCCTTTGGTATGCTAGGCTTTAGAGCAGATATGCTTCAGGCTTCTCGGTACTTTGGGGCAGAAATGCACCGATGGGTCTATAATCATTAAGTTAAGCAGTTGTTCAAGCAGCATAAGTCACATAGGTGCATTTCTGCTCAAAAGCTCCGAGAACCCCGGAGCAGATCTGCTCTAAAGCATACCATAACAGTAGAAACAGTCATATAGTTCATTACATCCTCGAAGCATAGCTGCATAGCACATCTAGGTGGAAAGGCTCCCTAATTCAGGGGAATGTTTGAAAATCTACTAACTTGTATAATATTGACTAAACGCTTAGCCCATTTGAGCTGTTTTCCCTTTATTTCAAACAAATATAACATGTCTAAAGATATTAATGGGGTGTTTTTAAAATTTGTCGTAATTATGTCGACGATTAAATATAAAATATAATGATATATTTAGCGTTCTTGCCATTAAATATTTTTATATTGTATTCACTTGCGAATGGCGCGTTAACTTAAAGTAGTTTCTACGTTGGTAGTATAAATTGTATAATTGTTTTATAAATATGTTGGTTTATTTTATATCGACTATGTTCAACTTATAGTCACTTGAGCGTATTATATTTATTTATGTTTATTGATATAAAGTCTTAGTAAATATTTACTTTAATCTTACTACACATGACACATAGTTAGGTAAGTCTCAAAAACTCTTAGTGTAGAGTCACATCTGCGAAATCTTTGGCGCCTAACGGTCGGCGACAGAAAGTTGGTACTACGTTTGATACGACGTAATAGGTGATTTAAATAGCACAGCGAACGTGTTGAGCCGAACGTTCGATGTCAAATGTGTGTCGTTAATCGTTATTTGCAGGTGTGTCGCTACACAAAACTTCAGCATTGTTTGTAAACCCAAGATTATGCACTTTTTGGGATCAGTAGAAAGTATCCATCATTTTTATCTTGTTGCATCGACACGGCTCATTAACTTTATAACATAATACATTGATATTTTGCTCACATATTAACACATTCCTAAGTTTTATTTATTTAATGTGTTTTCATGTATGTCTTAGTGATGTTAGTGATCGCTCGAGTGGCTGTAGGTGTTAGTTTTGCTAGTCTTTTGTGAACCCAGTACCACGTTTTGTATGTACGACGCTTGTTTGTGTAGTTGTTATTTTGTCAAATGTACATTTTAAACAGATTATAAGTATTTTTATTGAGTCTCACTTTTTTGTTTTATTCCTTTTAAACTGAAAACTTTTATCTATTCCCAAATTTGTTTTCAGTTCTAAAAATATTCGAAATTATTGTCGTTTATGTTAATAATTAATTATGGTGCAGAGCCCTTAAAATAGCGTAGTCGAATCTTATTTCCATGCTAGTATTATGATGTAGGAATTAAAATAAATCTGCACCGAGACTAAAACGAAAATTGTTTTGCTAAAATTCGATTGTTTTGTTAATTTATTTATATATTACACATAACAAGGTAGGTATTTATTTAAATATGTTTCAAAGTTGTCTCGGTCGAAGTTCATTACCTTATCAACAAATTACAACACAAAAAACAAAAAACGATAAATTAAATAATTTAAGTAATTATGCACAAATTCAATTAAACCAATCGGAAAATTGCAATATCTGGAAATCAAGTTAATATCCATTAAGGTGATAATATGATAACATTATCACTTATCATATGAAAAGCGGTATTGTCGATACATTATCTTATCATAGATGAAATTATGGTAAATAGAAGGCAAGTATATGAAACAGTGCAGTGTGTTATTTAGTCTGTATTGTACCGCGCGTGTTATCGTTTAAAGTGCAATTCAAACAGGCTTATCAACTAAGCAGGTAAGGCGGCCATTAATTTATGCATTACTACTTTTTTACATACAGTTTATATGTAGATGATAATGATTTGAAAACAGTCAGTTTCTAAATATCATGTACGCAAGAGATAAATATGTAAAAAGAAAGTGATCTTGACAATGTGCTACTTAAAAAGATGTGATAAGACCCAAGTTTGTGTTTATCAATAGACGTTATTACTAGGAAAATTTTGTATTTTTATCCTTATTCAAAATTAATATTATGAAGGTACGTAAGGCTAATTATTTATTTCGTGTGTGAAAATATTTTCCTAATAATCTGAGTAAACTTTGCATTATAACTTATGTTTCCTGTTACGCTTTTACGCACAAACGTCTACCGATTTGGAAAGAATTAGACGGTATCCATAAATTATAAGATTTTTTTCTATAATACGCCCATGCCTGCCTAGACAGAAGACTCAGGCTAGGGTAAAAAAAAAACAAATATATTCAGACAGGCAATCTAATTTCAGCTTAACAAACTCACAGTAGATTTGAGAGAGCGAGATGGCGAAGTTCTTCAAGTCTATCTTCCACACCACAGACAGAAGAAAGAGTACGTTCGAAGGGGAAGGGGAAGAGGAGGTGAAGGCAGACACCCCTCCCATGGATGGAAGGAGACAACTGTCTATCTCGCGGTCTGGACGCATGAGACAGGCGAACAAGAAGAGACACTCACTCACTTTGGAGTTGTATGGAGAAGTAAGTACTTGTACTTTCTATCTATCGTCTTCTATCTAGTTGACAACTATTTGAAAGCCACTATGCTGTACTTTGCTTTCTCCCTTAGATAATAGTTAACACGTTACGCCAAAGCAGCAATGTACTGAATAGTGATCATCAATTTGACGTAAGCTGTCAACTGAGATACGTGATAAGCCCGCAGCCCGTTTCCACCCACTGTTGAGTAAAGGCCTCCCCCTCAGTACACCACTTTATATTGTCCCGCGCTTGTCTCATCCATTGCAGCCCTACACATTTCGTCAAATTCACGATGTCGTCCGACCATCTAGTTGGGGGCTTCTTTATGACCTTCACCTATACTTAAGTTCTTAGATACCTATTTCAGCAGTCACTCTCTATAAGTATTTTTTGTCTTTACAAGTTCTTTCTTGGGCGACATTTGTACCAGTTTCGTATTGTGCTTAAGTCGGTTATATGGCAAAGCAATTATTTTCTCGATGCTCTATCCATGCAGACATTTTGAGCCTTTATACGATCACGCCTGTTTTATACCAGAAGGGCTAGAAAAAGGTGTTCAAAACTACCTTTATATACATTAACCAATAGCCAAAGCTAATAGAAGATTTGTCCATAGATCCTAATGTCTCAGACATGACTCTTTATGACACCAGTACTCATTCGGAGAGTCTTAGCTTCAAAAGACGTTGACTCCGATTCTCCTTCTAGATGCAAATGGCCGATTACCAAACGCTTAGTACGTTTATGTAATTAAGTGCTCTTGCCGTTACGTTAGATATTATAATTAAGCCCCGTCTAGCTTGTATTGTTGCACTAGACTCGAGTGTTTTGACAACAGTCTTAGGAACCACTCGATATGTTATCTGTACATTATGTTATGAGCTACTAACAAAACTCTATAACTGATACAACTGTGGCGCCTGTAATAAATAGGTAGGTATAATAGGTACATATTAGAATGGTTATGTAAATAAAACTTTCGTAAGAAATTGATACTCATTGCCTAATGCCATTGATACCTTGGTAAATCCATATTTACAAGAATGGATATTCAAAGAAACAATTATTTTAGAGTTAAAATTTCTTAATTTTCTTTGCGGCTTTGTAGCCGTTTTAAAAGCACTAAGTATGACTATAACAGAAATTAAATTAAATCAGGAGAAGAAATAACTCGGCTGCTAGCAAATTCAAATACCACATGTCAAATCAGAAAAACCCAATTCATAACTCATTGCGGAAACTCAACAATAATCTAATTTGATAATCTGCAGTCGCTATGTGTTGCTGCCAGTAGATCGTCGAGGTAATTTTCGAAATAGATACAGATAGGTACTACACACCTTATTAGCAACGTAAAAACGCTTAAAATAACTATTGATAAATATCGCTATCATAACGTGATGGTATCCGTTTGTCCGCGGCTTCTTTGTTGTACTACGAATTTGTTTACATCATTATTCATAAAAAATAAATATCATTTGCGTAATAAAACGATAAAATTTGCATTTCGTAGAACCATTATCGTTGCAGTTTTAATAACAGCGGCTTGATAAATTAATAAACGTGATAAATATCACAAAATCAAGATTATTCAGGTATTCTAGGACTTAGGTACTTAGTATTATGCAATGTTATCGTTTATCTCATCTACCATCTAATTCTTCGTGTTAAATAATTTCAGCTCCCAAGTAGAAAATATCGGCTCCTAAGCGAATTATACAATATCAATGCCGTATATACAATACAATACAGAATTAAGATAACATCTTTACACCTGTTACATGCGTGAAATAGTTACTAGTTGAATACAAAGCCCACTCGCACGTTTCGTGATAAGATTTTCACGTCTAATGTTAAAACTATACCCACATCTACATAGGTAGTGCAAGATATCACGTCATCTTTAGAAAGTAATAGAACAAACAAACGCGTATTGCTTAGTTTATTTGATAGGTTGACTGACAGATAATGGTAGTCGCATTTCTAGCATATTATTATGTAGGTGGAATGTAGATTAATCTCGCAGACGTGGTGCAAACGGGGTGGGTAGGTAACTGTTAGGAGATTGATTATGATTTGTTTAACTTCTCGACTCATAATAGGTGTGATAGCCACAACAAATGTCTCTGGCAAAATGCATATCTAAGATAGATACCTAACTATCATTGTGGTTTCTGTGGTCTGTAAGTAGATAATAAATAGTACCTACAGGTGCAACATAATGCAAATTATATAGGTATAATTTTATTTCAACGGATTATTATAGATATATAATTTAAACGGATTCCTAATTCCTATACATTCTTTTTCAGACTATACACATTGATGCAGTAGAAAAGCCCAAGTCTGTGGAATACCACGTACATAGTCCAGTGAGCCCTACCGCTCCTGCAAATTTTGACAAAGACAACAGACTGGACGACGATTCAGACATAGAAATCATTCAGAAAGACATCGACAACCCTTTTCAAGTAAGTCTGGAGAATAAACTAAAAGCTTTGGAAAATGGCGCCAAATCACCCGAAGAAGAAATAGACAACGCGTTCGAAATCATCGACAAGTCATAGCAAAGTGCGGGCTACTTGATACCAGTGAATGATTTTAGTTTTAATCAAGTGTGTAATGTGTTGTTAGGCTAAAAGTGTGTTTTAATTGGGTTCCTTAATTAAAAAGGTGGAAATAAACCAAAGTGAAGTGTAGGGATTCCACAGGGTAACTAAGCAACTGTTCGGCTGAATTAATAAAATAATGAAATCAGGGTGATTATGATTTAAAAAAAGAAATGAGCAGGCAAAAGGGGCAGTTCTTAGGATGACCAGATTACCTGCCAGTTGCCACCATTGGCTACTCCCGGAAAGCTTATGATATCGTGTAGGTACCTAATGTTTCTGACATATTATTATATTATAGATTTTAAGGTGGAGGAACTACTTAACTGGAAAAAACTGTTCACTAACCTGTATTGATTAAAGTTATAGATAATGATTATGTTAATGTACCTACCTAATTCGCTAATTTGGTGTCCTCATCCATGTGAACATAACGAATTACGAACTTAGTAATCTGATAATTAATTGGATACACCGTTTATTTTATAACACTGATTTTAACTATATTTTTGTCCTTGATATTAAGAGATATTTAATGTTATAATTACCTTTTCTTGTTAAAACGTTTATCTTAAAATCTTGAGATTGATTTATAAGATTAGTATAAACGTAGATGCGTTTAGTCGTTAGCCATAAAATATTATTAAAAAAGTCTAATGAAAACGCGTTTGCTGACAATTAAATAAAAAAAAAATAAGAAAAGTGTTCTAGCTGAACACTTTTTTTATGTTTTTTATTTTAGTATTTTGTTTTTATAAATCTCTCTACTTTATAAATTGGTGACTCCATTGAGCCATTATTTTCACAATTGGGTCACCGACGCAAATACAATCGTAATAATCATAAAAAGTATTAATGTATTTTAAATAATCATTATACAATAATATCGTTGCAATAAAGTGTGTGCGTGTCAAAGATAATAAAGTTGAGCACTCGAGTAGCTAAGTGCCTACTGAACGAGATATCCCAAGTGTGTAATGTAATTGTGATTATTATGTAAATTTATAATATTTGTAATTTGTAATAAATTTTGCATGAAATTAAAGACTGATTGTTGAAGTTAGGAGTTTATTTTTTATTGTAACCTTTGATATATTTTAACTGGTACATATTCTTTTGTGTGACGAATTATCTGTATTATCAAACTGAAAAATCGCAAAATGCGTGTTTGCTATAGGTAAAAAAAAAACTTACAAACTTTAGTTGTACTAAATACGCACCTAAGTAGTGAAGAAAAATGTAGTTCATAGGTGGTAACATAGGTCGCAATGTTCATGCAAATTAAATCATCGTTAGCTGATCGTACTTCAGTCTGAGACTGATAATAATCTAGCCAGACATAATTATCCACTTGATAGACTAAAATTAGCCATTACTAGCCATACACTTGCCAACATAAAGTAAATTCTAGAATTATTTATCAATACAATCTGTAATCAAAAAGTTTGTGACTTTTTACAATAGCGTATTGTAGATTAGTGCAATCAATTTGTTATCAAACGCGTGGTTTGATGCACGATATATGCAACAATAATAATTAAGGTACAGCGAACAATGGTCGGCATTGTGTTGATAGCGTATCTAGTAGACGATCCAAATGATTCGATTTGAACTTAATGTAAAACGCATTTGTTCTTTATTGCAATGTCATTGATGTAACAAAAGTTGATAACCTGAATATTCCAAGATTACAGATTTTTTCGTTTTGAGATCAAGGTTTAAACAAAAGTTTTATTGCACACGATAAAAAACTAAAGCCCATGCTTATTCGACCATGATTTTGGTGCCCGTATAGTATACTCTAAAGTGCGAACGTATACGTGCGCGTACATATACGAGTTTTGAAGGGCCCTACAAAGCTTGCTTTGTCGTGAAGATAGCTAGTCTGCTGCTGTTTGAAGCGTCGTCGTTTATATTGATTGTATATTAAGGTAGGGCTGGTCACATTACAAGCAAGCACCTAATTGAGAGCGGCTAATGGTAGTCCAACGACGAATTACCTGGTGCGGCATTTTGAATGATGATGTTATGATTGCGGCTTTGCATCCATATCAAGTTTATATCCACAATATAAAAACGGCACGATACAAGTTCATATGCACCGAATTCCGCGAATACTCTAAACAAATTAAAACTTTTACCTACCTACTTATTACTCATACATACCTAAACAAAAGAAGGTAAGCAACACGTGCAGTAACAAAATTGAGTACGAACTACAAAGAACATTAGCGCGGGCGCCATGACATGCCTTCTAGACCTGTCCCAGATCAGCTATCCCAGATTATCTTAGATACACATCACCACGGCTAATATAAAGGGCAGCTTTCTGATTCAATAACGATAAACTATCTTTTATCGGCAAGTAATTATAATATTATCTATCAATCGTGACGATAACGCTAAATGGATCGTCGCTTGTTTGTCGATGCAAATGCATGCAATTTAATAAATAAGGTTATCATGTCGTAATAAACTAGTCCCAAAAATTAAGGGATATAAAAAAAGAATCCAAATTTTTGGGTGATTTTCAACAAGCTGTAACTCCAAGGAAAATGGTCGTACAGAAAAAATAAAAAAAACAAATTGTAGCTTCAAGTGTCTAATTTTTAGATATGACCATGAAATTTTTTTGTCATGGCCAGGTCTGGAGAAATCCAACGAAAACTACCAAAAAAAAATTTTTCAAAATTTTTTCCCTTCTAAAAAAAGGTCCACGGGCTTCAAAATTTTTTTTTTGATTCTTTCGTTCTAAATTTCTTTTAGAAAATTTAATCCTCTTTAATTTGCCGTATTCAAAAAGCCTGTACGACGATTTGCCACGGAGTTATCGTCAATCAAAGCAAAAAAGTTATTTTTGACTTTGATATTCAATAACTCCGGAAATAATGATCGTACAGGAAATCAAAGGAGGGTTTTGAAAACTGCACAATATTCTCTATAAGAAAATGTAAACATCTTCTAAGAAAAATTTTTTTTTTGAATTGAAACCTCGGACTGAAAAAAAGACAAAAATTCGCGAAATTAAGGATATTTGGATAACTTGGTATAACTTTGGATAAAATCGATGAACGAAGAATATAATCGGTAATTTTTCAACCTCAAAGTGTCCTCTAATATCCCTCAAAAATTCAAAGCGCTGCGATTTTTTTTTCATTGTGCCCCGAAGCTTCAAATTTTTTGTTGTTGCAAAAATCACCATTGTGAGCAATTTTGTGATTTTTATTCATTTTTTTAATAAACATTTTTTTCTCTCTCTAAAATCTTTATTTTTTCCATTAAAAATCAAATCGCGTGCCTATGCTCACTCCACGACATCGTCGAGCCCGATTAGCTTATGCGCATGACCATCACGATTGGGGTCGTAGACAGTGGACCAGTGTCTTATGGACTGACGAATCTCGATTTTGACTTCATGGCAGCGATAGACGATCTCTCGTTTTGCGATTTCCTTTTTAATCGAAAAAATAAAGATTTTAGAGAGAAAAAAAAATGTTTATTAAAAAAATGAATAAAAATCACAAAATTGCTCACAATGGTGATTTTTGCAACAACAAAAAATTTGAAGCTTCGGGGCACAATGAAAAAAAAATCGCAGCGCTTTGAATTTTTGAGGGATATTAGGGGACACTTTGAGGTTGAAAAATTACCGATTATATTCTTCGTTCATCGATTTTATCCAAAGTTATACCAAGTTATCCAAATATCCTTAATTTCGCGAATTTTTGTCTTTTTTTCAGTACGAGGTTTCAATTCAAAAAAAAATTTTTTCTTAGAAGATGTTTACATTTTCTTATAGAGAATATTGTGCAGTTTTCAAAACCCTCCTTTGATTTCCTGTACGATCGTTATTTCCGGAGTTATTGAATATCAAAGTCAAAAATAACTTTTTTGCTTTGATTGACGATAACTCCGTGGCAAATCGTCGTACAGGCTTTTTGAATACGGCAAATTAAAGAGGATTAAATTTTCTAAAAGAAATTTAGAACGAAAGAATCAAAAAAAAAATTTTGAAGCCCGTGGACCTTTTTTTAGAAGGGAAAAAATTTTGAAAAATTTTTTTTTGGTAGTTTTCGTTGGATTTCTCCAGACCTGGCCATGACAAAAAAATTTCATGGTCATATCTAAAAATTAGACACTTGAAGCTACAATTTGTTTTTTTTATTTTTTCTGTACGACCATTTTCCTTGGAGTTACAGCTTGTTGAAAATCACCCAAAAATTTGGATTCTTTTTTTATATCCCTTAATTTTTGGGACTAGTGTAATTTAGTCCTACCTAAATAGATATTTATTATTTTTTTGCTGTGTCATTCTTTTCGGACAAAAGTAGAACCTGTCTGTAGTAGGTAGGTACTTAGGTTTTGCCAGCTAATAAAAGACGAACTCAAATAAAAAATAAAAGTAGACTCGATCAATTTTTGATAAAAACACGACTTTGTTCATACGAAGATATAAAATTTTGCACTTGCAAAGGCAGTAAGCAATAAGACCAATCTTAGTAGATGCATCTCATTCTCTTACTTGAAAAATAATTTTATTAAGTACCTACTTAGTTTGATACCAATCCTATTACACATGTATAGTAACAGTCATGGGTTAAAAAATAGCTTTATTTGCTTTTGACTTTCTTCATATAATAGAATGCGGGAAATTCAGTATCAATTTAAAAACCGTGTGATAGTAGGTGTTCTGCAAATCTAGATAGCACTACTTATTAATAATTTAAATGCTTATCTAATGATCAGTGATTTCTGATACGTAATAAATTTAACCTGATGAATTACGTCCTTCAAAATTTCCCTAATTGAATTTTGTAGACGTACGGGCGTCTGTAAACGGAAATCGATAAGGATTTATTTTTGGTTCAATATTTCTTATAGACACCTGGCTCTAAAACTCCGTATTTACTGCAAAGTGCGATAGTGTTACATAATAATTAAGTAAAAATAATTGTATGAACCGCAAAAGTCCCAACTTTGAGGCATCAAACTTAACGAATTTTACTCGATCATGCCATCATTTTTAGCAAAACTCACAACTCTATTCGAGTAAAACTGTATGTGTTAGAAACATGAAACAAATAAGAAATATGTAACCGCAAGTTTGAATGAAACTCGTTCAATACGGATAATCTTATCGTGTATATTTACAGTTACAAGTTGAAACAATGGTATCGCAGTATTAGACCTTCATTTTCTTTTTCTTTGGCTTGATAGGAAGAGGCCCGCCGATCTTGAACACCGTACTGAAATCATACAAAAACATTTTACTACAATATTGTTTTGGATATTGTTTTGTTTTGCATGCCTGAGAGTTCTTTAGAACAGTTCTTCAAGGTATGCAAAGTCCCCAACCTGCAATCGGCCAGCATTGTAGACTCAAGGCCTAACCCTTCCCTCATTACGGGAGGAGACCCTTGCCCAGCAGTGGGACATTAATGGGTTAAATTTATTTATTAGTTATCGTTTTGGACATACTCAATTAACTCAAGTTATTCTGGTCACTTTATTGTGTTGTCATAGATTTATAAGTAAATAAAATTTTTGATAAATAAATTAAATACTATGAAATACTCACTGGCATGTTGTACATATGGGACTAAATTTGCAGAACACTGAAACAAAAAATACACAGCTCAATCAATATAAACCATAACGACTTACAACCAAGATTTATTTTCCTCTGACAAATTGTGTTTTTAGGGTCGAATCAGACTGTTAATGATATTACCAATTTATCCCTCTTGACTTGCATAATTGATATGTCAATTGCGCAACATTGTCGCAATCTACAGTATTCAGGCCAGATACAATGCATATTTGCCCGGTTTCCGAGGCAAAAGAGACTACTCCCGCACTAAGAATTACTCTTATGTCGCAGGGACATTTACAAACAACGGTTACAAAGAACAACCAGACCCGAACCAATACCGAATAGCACTAATAATTGTTCCGTGTGGGAATCGAACCCACGACCTCCCGACGCAATGGTAGTACCGCTAAATGTACCTCAGAAACTGGGTGATAGATTATCAATCAGGTTGTAACGTACCACTAAGACATACAGAGCACACGTAGCCAATAGTGAGCAGTTCCCGGTGGCAGAAGCAAGCGGCGCGGTAGTCCACGCGTCCTCGACCTGGCAACACTAGTTTAGTGCGCTCCGAACACTCCGGTAAAAACACCCACTGGAAATTACACACATACATAATATTACATATATGAATAATAAACAAATTACACACATACATATTATTACATATATGAATAATAAACAAATTTATATATCCCCTATTATAAAAACCTATTTGTATATCCCCAACTATAGCCCCCAACCCGCAATTGGTCAGCGTGATGGACTCAAGGCCTAACCCCTCCCTCATAACGGGAGGAGACCCTCGCCCAGCAGTGGGCCAGTAATGGGTAAAACTGAATTCTAAGTTTTCTTTAGATGAGAAAAACTGTATTACTGTTAGTATATTAAACGCTTGGCAATAATAAACTCTAGTAACTAGATTTAAGTACGTAGTAAGGTTTTGGTTTGCCGTCAGGCAGGTGGTTCCTGTTGCGAGCTGAAAATCACACAAGTGACTAATCTTCAGTTCTCCATGGCGCATGGCCAAGCAAATAATGTGTTAGTAAACCGAACGAAAAAGTCATAGTACGCGGTTTTCTAACCCTTAGAAGAAAAATATTAGTTTACAAAAATACTGACCAATAGATACTGTAAAAGTCCTTCTAAAGACGGCACTTTGAGGTAAAGTCCCCCAGTGATGTCACAGCCTTGTTGTAGCAGGCTCAAGTGCTTGTCCAGCGAGCACACGTCGATCAACACTTGCTGTTTCTGTAAGAAGAGAATATATGGTTTAGAACAGCTCTAGAGACTATCGAAGGATTCTTTCACTTAATAACAGTTTCAAGAGAGATAAGAACCAATATAAGGATCACACTAATACTTGTGTCCATTCCTATCATATGTTTGTATACCAGCATGAATGTGGGAATCGTCAAAATGATTCTTAAAATTCCATGTCCCTAATTTAAATCAAGTATATACTCAATACAGTGAGTAAGGTTTATTCTTACAAATTAGAACTGAAACTTATTTTAGGACATTTATGCTCAAAGTAGACTTTATAATTGGTTAATGATTACATTAATGAATTATATTTACCTGTGCAGTAAAGAACACGTTCATATAGTTGATGTATTGTGCAGCCGTGTCACTGCTGCCAGTCACAATGAGGATGCGACTGCTCATACGCAAGCCAGGGGGAGCTTCACGACGAAACTGAAACAAAAAGACTTATTAACAAAATACTTAAAACATGGGTTATGCTGGATAATATTTAAGTACATTGGGGGCCAATGGAATATTCCACGCATATTGTTAGTAGTATTATAATATATCAGAAAGTTAGTAGCATGATATCAGAAATAAGTTCTCTACAGTTTCAGAAAACCATTTGTTATTCAAATATATAGCTTAGTTTTATTAACGACTTACTTACCAAGTAAAATAAAAGACTTGTTCTGGAAAACTTTGTAACAGTATCAGAATGACCATGACTGCTTATTAGGTTTGTTTTTGTATACAAAAATTACCAAGAATGGAACATAGGTGTCTTACCTTAGCAATAAAACAAAGAGCCATAGCAACAGCACCAGCTAATAAAGACTCTCCAGGTTTATCTTCTTGTGGCTGACTTTTTATTAGATTTACTAGCCTATAATAAAAAAAAACATGTAATACATATTAAAAAATTTATGTTATAAAAATACACTTTTACTCAAAGAGTGTTATCATATGGCATTTAATCATGAAGGTTTAGTAAAACTTCAAAAGGAATTGGATGAAATTTTGTCTATGTATTCAATACATGGGAAGGGCAGAAAAAAAGGGTGAATGCTGGTAATATGGAAAAATATCTCACCTCATTTTAATAGTTTTTTCAACTAATGTAAACAGTTCATATTGTCCATCAATTTGTCTCACATCCAGAGGTTTTCCTGGTGATGGGTACAGGTATTCACTGAAAAATTACAAAATAAATTTATTAGTTATGTTATGATGACTTATTAATCATCTTTGATATACAAGAAGATAAAGAACTAAAAGAGGGAACTTTTAAGACTATTCAAAATATCTATGGAACAAAGTTTGCATTAAACTTTTATAAGAGTCAAGTGTAGGCTAGACAACAAGTTAAATTAATAAACAATAAATCTTCTCAGTTCCTGATCTGTTATTATAGATTTATAAATATTAGCTTCTTTTTCTTGTGCCTAACTAACATTTTGTAGGGTCGGCACATGTTTTCACTCAAAAACATGTTGTAAAGGAACTTCAAACTATTTTAATACAACTGGCCACTTACGTGCCATCAACCCTTCTTGAAAAATACTGATGTATACCTTTAATAACACATACCTTTTATGAAAATGGCATCCAATAACAGCTAGTTCATTTCTTGATTTCTGCATCAAGTGTGAGTTAGCAAATGCAATGACAGCATCTAGACAGTTTGTTAACACTTTAGGATCTTCAGTAATATACCGCTGATTTGGGTTTGTATCTACTATTATTACTAGCAGGCTACTATCCGAAGGCACTGAAAAAATAAAACAGATTATCTATGTTTTGTTTGGAATTCCTTTTTCGATATTTATACCGCAAATATACATAGGTACGCATTGTACAAGTTAAGTACGATTACTAAAGAACATACATCTGAAGTAGAATAGTTTAATAATATAAACGGGGATTTTATTTGCGGTAAGAAAACCGATACAATTTTTAAGGTTATTTTACAACTTACATTCATCGTCAGCCATTTTATGAGAGATCTTTAGTAGTAATAATTAATATCTAGCAACGAGTAAGTAATTATTTCTGTGTAATTATATGAATAGTATATATTTTCAAGCAAATAGACGAAAATTATTTGTTTGACAATAAAACTTGTTTGTTGCGTGCTTGACAGTTACTATATGACAAATGACAGATTACTAAATGTTGCAACTTCTAAAAATTGGTGATTTTTGTTAGTGATATTCGTTTTGGTAGAAAGTATTAAATGACATTGTAGGTAGATAAAGTAGATAGAATAATGAATATACTGGATCCATATATTAACTCTGTTTACTTCAGATTTAATTAAAGCAGAAGGTTCTCGGCGGGGAAAAAATATCAAATTACGGTACGTAGGTACCACGATAATGAATATTATAAAAATGCTAAAACCTTCATTTGTCACAGGTGAAACCAAACGGAAATCTGTTATAATCCGACAACTTATTAGAGAGTCTTGGCATGCGCAACTTATCATACTTAATGGGTTTAAGATATTCCAGAATAAAGTAAATGTATTAAAAAGAGCTTAGTTAGCTACATAAGTCTATGGGTCACTGATGTTCTAAATTCTGGATTTAGTGTACCTTCGCCAGCGGCAAACCTTACTGCAAGGTTCTTTACTATGTTGTTGGGCTATAAGTCGTTATTGAGTTTAACGCAAATGAATAAATAGATCGCTATGAGGAAAATAGTGTTTCATTATTCTGAGAAGATAGTCCTTATTATGCAAATGAGGGTGAATTACATATAAGGACTATTCTTTGATAAAATGTGTTTTTTGTTATATTCATTAGCATAGCTCTGCAACAAGCAAAAACTGCTGATGTTAGGCTCATTTTCTTAATTATCCTGTCTCCAGGATATCAACATAAACCCTAAGGTCTGGTTACACTTAGTAAGTTAAACGATTTTGAATTTAATTATGCAGCTTTTTGATAAAATTATGTACTTAATTACAACCCAGTCTGCAAACGCCCAAGCAAGAAAAATATTATTTCGAGTCCAAGCTGCGTATTGTCGATTATAGTTATAATTACTTAGGACCAAACCTTAATACCTATAATAAATCCGTCAGCCCTATATTGCTGTATTTGACCTCGCGCGAGGTTGTGTTCAAATCTAAGTAGTCACCACTACTCACCACTGGATTATGACAGAGGCAACATGGCAACTGTTCTACGTCCGAATATTACCTGGGAGAACATTTCTTTTGCATACGCACTTTATGATAAAAAAAGTTAATGCGCCTTGTGTAGTTCCTTTGATAGTGTCTCGTATCTGTGTAAAGCACGTTGCTATTATATTTTTTGTTTAGACGCCTACACTTTTTAATTTGCATCGGTAGGTACGTAAGAATGCGATTCTACGTGAATTACGTTCTTGCGTACAGATTTCTTGAACTTATAAAGATTCTTAAGATACCATTGATTGCAAGGGTTGTCCACAACTGAGTGCCTATTTAGGTATTATGTAATATTTGTGAGCCCGATACTTTTCTAACATCTTTAGAATTGAAAATAAATATAATGGCCATGTTGCCACTAAAAACGTAATTAATTAGGGACTTATAGGCGTCCTTATCAAGCGATACGACCACGGACAGTGCAGGATTAACTTGATTCACCTCAAGTGAACTTATTGTAAAAACATAACAACAAATAATTAATCAAACTAAATAATATTAAATACCATCGCATGTCATCACAGTGTAGGATTTATTAATTTAAATAATTGTTTAGAGAGCACCTGCGGACAGATGTCAGTTGTGGTCCGATACATATTTGTCAAATGCGCATTCTTAGCATGCTTGTCTATGAGGAGAAATAGAGGCAGATACATCATTCTTTGTACCGACACCCATCGGTTTGACTCGTGCGGGGCATGATAACCATCGCGGCTAAAGAATTGGGTGGACTTATTTCGAGTGGGTGCATTAAAATCGGTTATTTTAATGCCTTTCGTGTTGACTGCTTCTTGGAATATGCGTTGTTTTGTTTACAAAATTATGTAAAATCATGTTTTTTTTGCAGAGTGAACCATAGAGTACGAATAGCGTGAAAACGGAAAGAGTGAACTAAAAATATTTGCATGACAATTGGCAGGTGTACCATCATTAGCAAAATAAATGTCAAGTGTCAGTTTAGTCATTTGAGAAACGGTACCCACATTTTTCTCCTCCATTTTCAGAACTTCAAAGTCCATATATGGATATGTCCTCAGTATAATATTAAACATTTAATGTAAATTTGGGGCCTTAGTCTAGAAGGGGTGCAGTAGCAATATCAGCAGTGGTCCGGTGTGTGTATTTGTACTGTATTCGTTTCTGAAATAGTTATAGATTTAGTGACCTGAGTGACAGAATTGAATAGGGAGATCTTAATGTCCATTATTATTTGATTTCTATTACATCTATTAAAGAACAAAACACGTAAAACGATGGTAGGACAAAGCTATTTGGTGAATAGGTGACATCGAAACAACACCATTACGTTGATTTACACCACTCCGTTTATCAACGAACGTAAGACGGGAGCTTATTATTACATCCGAATTGTATTTCATCGTAGCGAGATGACAAACCGGCGATACGGCGCCAAACTTATGTCATCTGTCAAAATACATGTTAACAGTACGACGAACGGTAGATGAGTCGAGACGATAACACCACATGAATAATATTATACGAAGGATGTGACAAGCTCTGCTACCTGTCATTTTACGACATTGTTTATGTACGGCTAATGATATGCCTCATTTGAATGTCTTGGTGGTCCGCTTCGATAGAAAAACTTGCCAGTTTTTGCTCGCGCTGTTGTTCGAGCAGACTTTACATATCCAGCAACTTGTCCTGGATAAGTACAGGCATTACAAAATTCCAACGACATTACTCTGTAAAGTATTTATTAATTTTCACGGTCCTTTGCATCTGTATATAATTAACAGTTCGAAAACTAATCAGTATATTAAGTGAAGGCGGACGGTAATTGAATAAGATTTTACGAGAACATTGTTTACAAGGCTTCGTGCCAGAGGGCAGCGACGGTACATTAGCGCGGGCTTTCGAAAATCAAAATGAGAATAAGAAAAAAAGGCGGGAACGAAATAATTATGCACGTTCCGTTTCGTAATGGGCGTCGCGCTACCGTTTCGCTTTAATAGCTCGCTTGTTCTGAGAATTTAATTACGCTCAGAGCTCGCCCAGATTAGCCGGGCGCGCGTTCCGTTTTGTTAATAACTCTAATAATGGATGACGCCCGCGCTCTCCGCTGCATTTATGTTATTTATTCCGATTATAACGCTCCTACAATTTTATTAAAATATAACAATGGCACATGATTTATTTCAAACGTATCTAATATCAATTGGGTGTACAAAATATCAATATTAATAATTCAATAACGAGCTCCCAAAAACAAATTGTCTAACCGATAAGACATTGGGTCTGACACAAACAAAATATAAAACGATTCAGCCTTAATAAGAACCGGAGTCCAGAGATGAACACAAAAGAAAAAGATAACCGCCTATTGTTTTTTATCATGTTGTCAATATCGCGCGGCCAAATTTTCAATATTGGAATGCCACGATTCGCCAATAAGAAGCGGGTAAGAATTGATTTATTGTCCAATTAGCGTCGGTCAGGTGTGCCAACTGCCAAGATAGTATCAGACTGGCCAACCTAACTCGGCTGCAACTACTATTTCTTTTGGCGCGTTCCGTTTAAATGGCATATTGGAATCAAAAAAGAACCTTTACACCATGCTGGCCGCGTTTTCTGAAAGTTGAATTTGAAATTCTGATCATTCGCGGCGAACGTTTGCTTAAGTGGAAATCGATTTGAATTAATTGTAGCGCCCTGCTTTTTATCGGACAAGAACTTTAATTTGATAAGATTTGTTTTATGTTCCTTATTTTTATAAAAATTTAATTGCAGGAGCTAAGAGTGATATTTTTTATTTTTTGTGCTCATATCAGTCTTCTTTGTAGACAATGTATTGTTTGAAATTGTACTCACGATGCTGAAAAGTAAATTGACTTTGTATCAAAAACAAATATTATATTCCGAACAATCGTATTACGAGCTATAATAGAAAATAAACAAGGGGTGACGGGATTTCATTTATCGACCCAATACAACGTGTTAATAGCTCCTCGATAACTTCGTATCGCATTTCACGGGGAAGCGATTAAGATACAACCGTACTGAGGTTTGATGCTCCCCCTTTATTTATTGTAAACCAAAATACATTTTGTATTTAAAACTACAACAGATTTAGTGTTAATCTGTTAATAGAACTGAACATTAGTTCAAAGTTGTTCATTCGAAAACTGAACGCGATATTCATGTCCGTTAGCTTTAAAACTTTGTACCAAGAACAAAGGAGAGTCTGTTGTTCTCGCAGACGCTTCATAGTTTCTCCATTACCGATATCACCCCACTCGGCAGTCAATTGCGTTGTAAACTCATCCTAATGTATTAAAATATTGTCTGTTCAAACACCTCAAACCTCAACGGAGCTGTTAAAGTCAATTTCAATCTTATTTACGACTTGCGGGAACTCATTGAGTTATTTGTGTAATATTTGTTTAACTCTAAACCGCTTTCCGCTGTGCAATGAAGCCTCTGTGCAATAATTTCGCTACCAAAGTTGCCTCAATAGAATATAGTCGGCGGCGAGGCGAATTGTTTGCGGGTAGTCGATAGATTCCGGTAGCGTTTGACGCAACGCGGTCGCACTTGTCATTTGCTATTGAGGACTGGGCCGGCGCGAACCGCACAGATATTGACGCTCAATCATATTATTGCGATGCTGAATAAAGTTATCTGAAGCTCGCTTGAGACTCGATACTTTGAGTTTAATGTTGTTTACTGAAATGGAACTGCGACTGCATTGATATAACTTTTTAGCTTTGCCACTACTAACTGTTGCATGTTAATTCTAACTATATTGTTTTTGTAGAGTTTGTACACTGGGTTTTGGTGTTATAGACTTTAACATGAAACTTTCAATAATCACATATTGAATCGAACAAAACGTAAAGCAATTGAAATAATGCCTGTTATATCGAAAGAAAAACGTAACCAAACGGTAACTCGATACACACAATTTTCCAAACACACATAACATTACACCATACGCTCTATTAAATAGTAAAGTCCCTATACGTTAGAAAAAGACAGTGATAGGCCACCCCCAAATACGTTCCCCGCAATAAATGTGCGGGAAAGAAAGAGACGTAGTAATAGCCGGAAATTAGCACTCGTCTATCTTTCATTTTACACCCCAAATTTTCTTATTCCAATTTCCTCTCGCTACGAGAGTCCCCATTTTACGGGCCTTAACTGAACAACCGAACAACATTCCAAACTAAACCGAGTCTACTTCGAAACAAAGTTTAAATTTGTTACTTGTGTTCGGCGATCGTTACGGCGTTTTCTATTTGAATGTGTTTTAGAACACTCTGTCATTTGAAATGAGTCATTTTCTGATAAGAATGCCCTATTGGCTGAGACGTGTGCGCCTCGGGCCGCGCGGCCGATAATGCCATTTCCGAATGTAGATAGCGAATAACTTGGGTGTCGGTTTTTGCACTGGAGTTTTAATAATAAAGCATAGGGGGAGAGCGGCCGAGATATGGAAATGAGCGTGTGGAGGAGAGGAAATTTGAATTTATACACCAGCTAGTTTTATTCATGAGGGTGCGCCTCCGTCGTTTACCGAGATTATTCCGACAAAATTTTACTATGATAATATGATATTTGTGTTACACTTTATTCTTTTCTTGTGTTACGATCCGTGACATGTTCAATTAGTTAAGTTTAATGATTTTGTTTTTTTTACGATGAGGGAATAACGTGATTTGTATTTTCATTGATAAATTATGCAGGTATGAGATAAGGGGTTAAGGGATTTAAAATGCCAGCCATGTTTTTTTTTAATAATTTAAACTGTTCATTTAGTAAATCCTAGGTCTAGATAGAAGAGTACCAACACCTACTTATGAGCAAATAAAAAAACTCTTTTTTCATTTCTCCACATCACCTTATGTTACATAAAAATGTCTGGTAAAAAATCGAAAGGCGGACCTTTGAACAAATTAACCGTGTCAAAAGCATGTCATCGGTCAGGTATCTTATTATTCACACTATTGAGAAGTATTCTTCATTCACGTGGGAGATTTTCAAATTGTCTCGTTTCGATTGGCGACCTGTATGAGATTACTTTCGCGCCATTGGTTTATAAACGAAGGCTGTTTGGCTGCGGTCGATGTCCCGCCGGTCAACTCCATTGGTCATTATTTGTTGTCGTAGTTTCGTGGGAATATTGTAGCAGTTGGTTGTTGCGATATTTTTTAGGACACTATTATTATGAATATAGAAAAAGAAAAAAAATCTGTAGAACTTAATAAGAACTGAGGTCAGCGTAGGCGTCCTGAAGGACAATTTAATTGTGCTGTGCCGTCTATTGTGGTTGTAAAAAATATAATAATAGGTAGGTATATGTATGAAATTGCTCGAATTTGTTTCAGAGTACGGCTAACTAGATGGTTAATTCTTTCTATAACATTAATTAACTAAATATTTTAAGTAAATATTAAAATGTAATAATAACATAACGATAAAACGTGGAATGCATTCTGATGCGACTTTTAATATACTTACATAATTTTACTAAAGCAATAAACCATAATCCATTCGACTCATTCATAATATTTTTCACCGTTAATAGCCGTACTACATTTTTTGTTAATGCTCTCGAATGCTCCACGTCCCTCACAAAAAATATCTTAAGATCATAAATAATAATACACAACAATACAAATTTTTATCGTCCGAAAACTCTATTGCACAGGTGGAAAAAAAGTAATAAATAGATTCATTCATAAAAGGTTCATTCATTCACAAAATGCAAAAAAGAATGTCCAATGAGTGGACTGCCTACACTGCGTATTGTCAAGTAGTCTATAATGTCTTCATTTTATTATCCCGTGGGATTTCAGAATGTGATGATGAATTTTACCATAAAATGGATTTTATATTTGGAACGTCTTTTGTCATTTTTTATTAACATTCATTCTTTTTTTCGTAGGAGGTACCAACCGCACGACGAAGTGAAATGTAGTCATAGACAACATTTAAAAAAAGGAGAAATAATGTAATTAAATAAATAATGTCCAGGCCAGCTTAATCAAAACTTATAATGTAATGCCATTTTACATTTAGATAATGATCAGCCATTAATCATCACCCTCCGCGACAGCGTGGATTAGTTGTAGCAATATGATTATAATAACGCAGATGAATTCTAATCGGCCATATCCCACAGACCCCAGTGTAGTTTACATTTTGCAGTAGATGGGAAATAGTAGTCAAAATTAATAATTCGTTGTAGAAATTAATAATTTCTGTGTGTAGTGTTCTCTAGGCATGGTTTCTGCTTGTTTTAGCAGGTATCAATTAAATCATTGTACCTGGGTAGGTACAATTTTATACACGACTCTATCGCTCTAGATTAAATAAAGGCATAGTAAAGGCTAACTAAAATAGTATTTTTTTAATCCATTTTGCGACCACAGTGGATGTCAATGAACATAAAATGTCCATGTTTCTACAAAAAATTGTTTTATGTTTTTTTTTCATTCGGTCTCTTTTATATTTTTGTTAAATAACAACATGTCAAACACTTAAATGCAAGCTAATTTAAAAAGTATCAAATAGGTTCTCAAGTGCACGTATTTCTTAAGTTCTTACTGCTTCGATTACAATCTTTTACATGTTTCCTTAATTGCAATATCTCGGAAGATCAATTTATAAAAAAGAATAGTTTTAGTCGATATTCAACATATTTTGCAGTCAGTGTTTTTGCCTAAATCTATACTAATATTATAAAACTGAAGAGTTTGTTTGTTTTTTGTTTGTTTGAACGCGCTAATCTCAGGAACTACGGGTCCGATTTGAAAAATTCTTTCAGTGTTAGATAGCCCATTTATCGAGGAAGGTTATAGGCTATATATCATCACGCTACGACCAATAGGAGCAGAGTACCAGTAATCTATAGGCTATCTAACACTGAAAGAATTTTTCAAATCGGACCAGTAGTTCCCGAGATTAGCGCGTTCAAACAAACAAACAAACAAACTCTTCAGCTTTATAATATTAGTATAGATTACGTGTTTTAACACACTAAATAGTGAACTAAATACCGTTAGCTTATTTAAAAAAAAACTAGTTTAAGTTTGGGAAATCGCCAATTACACTTAATGTATTGATTGTGTTATAATTGCAATTGCAATTCGCTAAGCGCTCTACATTCGGTGCGGCGAAATTATAATAGATAGGTATACTAATTTCAGACCCATAAATATATTTTATTTAGGTACCCAGTCTAGTGTAGTGTAGTGTAGTTTTGTGTTCTATTACTTGATAGAGCTTCTTGTTTTGTAGAAAATTGACTTCTTACTCTTAATGCTTTTAGATTGATTAGCTTGATGTTGATATTCACGGAATCTTTCCTCCGGTAATCCCCTATTCAAATAAAATTAAATCATAACAGGTTAAATTATATTCACGATAAGTATATCATTTAAATCTCTTTAATTACATATTAAACAGTACGATAATGTTTGATGACTTAACTTGATACCTATCTGAGTTAAATAAGATTTTGAAGCACCAACAATTCTAGAAACAGTCGTAATAATAAGATACGTAGTAATTGGCTACACAGTATTACTCAGTTATCTCCCGGGCCGGTTATAAGATCAACTCCGGTAGCTTTCTAATTAATCTGTGCTCGTAATGATCTCTATAAGCACCCACCATGTGTCGCTCTCGGAATATTTTTACCCAATTAACTTGTTACATTCTCGCTTCCGAAAATGTCTTCCATAGTTGTGGAAAAAATCAAAGGAGCGTTCCCCGAAATTCGACCATTATCGACCGTTACCTCCCAAATAGAGCGCGATCGAAACTCCCGATAAACCCCTTCTACGTGGACTCTACTAATTGGTGCAATAAATTTGGGACAGCGCGACAACTCAGATAACCCATTACTCCTCCATCTCGGACCTTATTAGGACCTCTGGCTTCCGACCTGTCATAGACCAAACTTACGGACACACTTCGGAGATCTGTCAAACTTGATGCCTCCTCACATCCGATTCTCATCTCTATCGACGTCCATCGAGGGATGAACGCGTCTAGAATCGCTTCAACGGAATCGAACGCAATAAAGAAACGTCATCTCGTTTAAATTCCAATTTCGAATTTAAAAAACTCCCAGCAGGATGCACAGGATACTCGACCCTACGGCGACTATTTAAAAATAAAAATCTCTAATGAGGAGCGTTCGGAAACGTGACGTGCCGGTGACAAAATGTTGAAGGGATATCGATTTTCAGCATTGTAAATCGAGTCCTAATAGTATTCGATAAAGTAGAGTTTCGTTTATGGAATTTGGGTTGTGTTGGTATCGTTAATATAGAGTCGTCGAGAGCGCGCACCCGTTTGTACCCGCGTCATGCGAACGGACGCTTTTTGTCGTTTTTAATTATATTTATTGTTCTCGTTATTTATTTATTGTTTTGTGTTTTAAACCGTTCTCGCTACCGTGCGTGCATTTTAACGATTTGGACGGAGATAGCGGACGCATCCAAATTAGGCCGAATGTGGTTTCGGAGGATGCAAATGTGGTGCTTTGCATACACATGCAGAAAAAACGTCCCCATCGATATTCAGAATGAACTCGAATGAAAACATCATTAATGTTATGCAAATGACCATGGTAGGGAATTTTACTTTCAAAATTATTCAAGGTATTGTTTTTTTTAAATGCGATTCTTTACAGTCTACGTCGTAATTTTATTTTATAAAAATAATAACGACCGACCTACAGCTTAATACTGCTTTAAGTTACTTTGTTGCAGTGAAAATGGGAACATATCGTTAAAAGCGATGAAGCTGAACCATTATTTATCGATAATTGTTTGTAAAAACCAAAGAAAAGTAACACTAAAGTGCATATTTGCAAACAAAGGCCCGTCAATTGTATCCAATAAAATCGATGAGATGGCGCGTCACTCGCGGCTGCACACTGCACCCTGGGACAATGTGGAGAAATGTCAAGATATTCCAGTACTACCAACTCACAGAAAACTCTGACATTCTTTTTTTTAAGTTCCATTCTGATTGGCGCATTGAAAGTACCTTTTATTACGACACACGGAAAGTGGGATAATTATTTATAATGTCAACGTTTAAAAGATCAAATTCGTCATTACGTGCCATAACTCAAAATTGAAATGGCTTTATAAGTAACTCTGTGGGCAGTCGTCGTCAAAACATAGGTTTTATGGCCCTTATATTCTAAGAAAAAATTGGCGCACCGTATTTTGCAAATAATGTAGCTGTTCAGGCTATTATATTGAAGGATTAACACGTATTGATCGTTTAAAAACTTTGGCGCAAAATGTTGTTATTGTATTGCTAAATTATTACATTATAGACACTAAACTTTCAGCAACGGCTTAATCAAAATCAAGAGCAATTTGTTTGACTTTCTTGCTTAGTACATTCTACTGTTATCATTATAGGTACCCTTAAATGCTACGACAATGTATCACAAAACAGTCGAAACCTAGCCTATTATTCAATAATACTTACGATTACTCAAAAGCTATTTCTTTTCTATATTATGAAAGGATCAAAACTTGTAATCCAGTGTATACGAGAATGAGTTTAGTTATATTAGTGAATGAACGAGGGAACACAATGACTCTGCGGGTTTCGTTCAGGGAGGCATTCACAGAAGTGCACCTCTATTAATATTTGATAATACACTGCTTCTGTCAGACATACTGTCTGGCTTTTAGCCAATAACACTGGGCTTTTTGTGATTAGAATCGTGCCACCCTTATGAGAGTCATGTCGTAAAGGTGCTTCTAATTTTACAATCGATTATGCTGAAATAAAATAATTTTGTAGCAATTTTTCTTTTATTTTATTAATATTATGAGTCGATTATCCTGAAAATGTGTGTTCATTTGTGTTATACATCTATTTACCTAAGTGGATTGGCTCAGAACGTAATTAAAAAAATATTGCATGTCGAAAATGAAAACAAAACCATCAATAGACAATCCTATTGTCTCACATTGTTGACATGTACAGATAAAAACCGAATAATTGTTGACACCAGGAAAACAGTATCATAGATTATGATATAATTAACAAGAGAAAAGCATACCATTTCTAATTCCTATCGTGGATGCATTTGTCGGCACCAATCAATGGTACACGTCATAAAAATCTAATAAAACTCGCAAAGAAACAAATGTTCACACAATTAATTTTCTAACTCAATATCAATGAATCCCACAATAGCTCATTAAGACTTCCTATAGATTGTTTTAATACTTTTAATTGTAAAAATGTCTCGAGTTCTTCAGTGGCGTCTGTTCTGTGAAACAAAAAGTACCACAGGTAACATATAACGAGAATCATTAGTAGATTGTCGTTGGAGTATTTATATTAACATTCTTAAAGAGAAAAAGTTGAAGTTCCTGTCTATGTTATACGTTAGTTGGTTTTACTTATTATCGAGATTTATAGCACGTGAGGAGACCTGCAAGTTGTATGCTAGAATTTAATGACGGAAACTGATACCGTGTTTGGACTGTGTCCTATTATTATGATTTTTATTTTTTATCAGCCCTTTATGTGTTCTACTGCTGGCTAAAACCTTTCCTCTTTCCTTCGAAGCGTTTTTTATTATTACGATACAATAAAGAGAATCGTTAACTGGACTATGTGCTAAAATTATGCGTAATAACTATAGGTACAGTATGACTAACAAACAATTAAGAAATAATTAATGTATGTTTATAGACGAAAACACTGAAATAAATTACATAGCCAAACTAATTTTGTTTTTAAATTATCCTCAAGCGCGTTATTCTAATATATAAAAAATACTTACCTTTATTTTAATGGTAACGAGAATAAAAAGTAATTATAAAATAATAACTGACATAAAAACAAGTTTAATTACAAAATTAATAAGTATTTAATTTGATAATGACAGACAATATGGCGGCTTCCGAGTGAATGAGTGAACGAATAAAAATGTCAGTCATTTGCGGCTGGCCTGCTGCGACTAATTATGAACGATTTGGGAACCATTTTAATTACACAATAGAACTGCGATTTTTTTTATGAGCACGTAATAATATTTTATTGGTTAGACAACCATTAAGCAGTCGTGGTTGGTATCACAGTGTAATTAATGTGTAATTTAGTAGGTTGTAAACTATACGCCTTCTTTAAAATGAAAACAGTTAACTAAGGCAGCCAGTTTTTTGTATTTATATCTACGCTATGCAAAATTCTATTTTATTGGAACATTTATAACAATATCCGAGTAAAAGACATTAAATAGACCATCATTAAATTTTCTTAAAACCGATATTTTTCATATAATGTTTCTTTTAAGCAAGTTTCTGACTCTAAGGTTTATCGACACTAACAATCTCACAATTTTGACTTTACGCTTAGATAAGTTAATACTAACAAAAACTGAATTTACATCATTAATTTCACAAATAACAATTTAAATTAAGTTTATATTAGCAGTTGATAGCAAATACAAATTATATTTAATTACAAAGATATTTATTCCTCTCAGAATTCTCCGTGTTGGCCGACACGACAAAATTCACGAATTTTAATTTGGCCTCACTGTGTTTATACGATACTTTTTGGTGATACGACTTGTTGCAGTTTAAATGCCTTTATGGTTGTTTCGCAAACATTCTATTTCATTAATTGTCTCCGTATATGAGTTTCGAGACAATACTGGGTTTTACTGCTTTTATATAAGTGTTAGATTACCTATTTGCCAGATAAAGTGACATGATAAAACAAGTGATAAAATTTCATCTGATTGGCAATTGGATACTTACCCAGAAGTGATGAAAACTACTCTAAATGAAATAGATATATTTGATTGAATAAAATTAAAAATAAAAATTAATTAAATTAACGACTTTCAAGACTCCATAGTCTTAATGCAAAGATGAGGTATATCGACAGTAAAAAAATGTGATAATTTTTACAATTCGACTGAACGATTTGATTAAGGCAAAATTGTAAATTTATCTATAATACTTTTAAAGAACTAACATAAAAATAGCGTTTAGTTAATAAATTGTCTGGTTATTTCTTTTGTGATTATTACCAACGTTATTTTAATACCCAGACGGCTAATTTAATTAAGTTTAAAGAAGAGCTAATATCAATGTCCTATTATTATAGTTAATTAAGACTAAATATAAGTTTATTATGCTAATTATGCAAATCACAATTTTATCATAGTTCACGAAACTATAAAGTGTTATTACCTATATTATATTATAGCTAATAAGTTTCATAAAATGAGACTCATTTATTTTTATTGTGCATCTTTATGGCTAATAGTAAAACGGAACAAATTGAATTAAAATATTATGACAAATGTAATAGCGGGCAGCGTTAAAAATCTCGACAAGATTTTTCAACTGTCACCGCTTTTAATCAAATCCCATCTAAATTCATTAAACGTAGTTGTAATAATTTATAGAGTACTTAATCTATTTAACGACACGTTTAATAACTTAAACATGTTTGAAATAGTATAAAATTTCACCCGCCCACTACATCAGACCAACGACGCTATATAAGTTTTTTTGTGGCGACCGGTCTTTGGGGAACTTTGTCAACCTAAGAATTATACTCAGTAGTCTTTAGCGAGTCGACCAAAAAGTGTATGGAATTCACTTCGACAGGGTTCCAACTGTTGTCGAGTGTCGATCTCAAAATCCGGTAGCTAAAAGTAATTTGTGAAATTACTTTCTTAGAAGCGGAGTCAATTAAAGGGTGTATGTCGCTTGGCCAGGCGATTTCAGACAAACTGGACCGTCGATTTGTTGTTTTTTTATGAATGTTTGTTTAAAAGGTGTATGGCCAGGGTTTCAGAGATAAGGAGTGCGGTAGAACCGAGGAATAATAATAATATAGGAGACAAACCTGACGAGATTGAGGACGAAGGCAATCAAGAGTTTTCTGAATTTGCATACCTGTAGTAGCGTAAGCTCTATTATGGCATTATTTTTACAATAAAATATATGACTATAAATTATTATTATGGACTAGCATAACGTTCTATGATATATTTCTATATTTCTTCGTCTGATTGATTTTGGGGAATAAAGTATCATCAAAATTATAAGACTCTGTCAGGACTTTGTCATCTGCGAGAAAGCATTTTTTAAAATTTCAGATTGGTAAGTATATCGGAATTAAAGTATTTTCCCTTTTCATTTTTACACTGATATCTAACAATATCTAAACGTAGAGCGTTATAAATTAAAGAGATTCACTAACTATACTATATGTTTTTTTGCATTTTACTGGAAGCCATAAAATCGCAAATTAACGATTTTTTATAAAAAAAACAGCCAGAAGTTCAGTCATAACGTGTGAATTACTAATTTTATGTCTTCCTGTCTCAGTTTTCTATCACCCAAAGTATGTGTTAGACAAGGACAGACATATAAAAGGTATTCCTAATTGTAGTCTTTAATAGCCGCATGATAACGATCTGTATTGGTTAAAAATGATATTGTGTAAAAAGCGGGCGGTGTGCCACTACTGGGAATCGAACCGACTAATTAGCGAATGGACGAGTGCACAGTTAGTTCACAACACTTGTATCTGTAAAAGTAGCGTTAGCAGGAAAAGGTTTATTTTCTCACTAGGTTTTTAAATTGTGTATACTTAGTACAAAACTCCTTTATGATAATAATGTTAGTTGTGTACCAATCTAATCAGCTGCTCTTTATGAACATTTTAGTGCAATAATAATCCTTATGTGTATGTTACTCAAGTCTTATTGCCTGATTGAAACTATTCATAGTGATGAAAGATCAATCGAAGGATCAATCAACTAAGATTTATTTTTACCCAATTTCAGTGACCCATTTTAGAGGTCGATAATTTGTATGAAATTTCGTTTCTGCGAGTGCTAGGAGATTCAAATGTTGCGTATGGATTCTTATAAGGACATAGGTGCTATGCATCTACTTTATAACGTGGACAAAGTCGCGGGCCACAGGTGGTCTAATGTTTGTTTGCTTATAGAATTAGAGCTTAGTTAGTGCTCAACCTAGTGTTAAAGTTGTTCAAGCCGCCCGAGAGGCTTTTGACAGGGATTAATGACCATTATCTTAGTAGACAACAGCCGGGACCGACTTTTAACGTGCCCTCCGAAGCACGGAGACGTCAAGCTCAAATACCACTATGCGGTCACCCATCTATAGAATGACCGCGCGAAGGGTTGCTTAACCCCAAATCGTTTACCGACAGGTGAGTGCAAGTAGCTATGGGCGGCTCAGTTAGTCTAATTAAATGATGTCACAATAGTCTGTAAACAGTACAATGTTCGTAATAGGTGTGCGACATTAACCCAGTGGGATGCGACGTGGAAAGTCGTCGGCGCAGTACCTACACAACATATACACCACCTATAGTAAGTACATCTGAACTTTTTGTCGGAACCAACCATGTTGGCGGCATAACTCATTTCGAAAGTTTAATATGGCTTTTAAGCTTCATAAGGGCGCAAACGTGAGTGTAGTTGGTCTTTTTTGTAGTTTTATATGAGCTTGTTTTCGCGGCTTTGCTTGAGTCAAGTGTCAAGTGTGTCAAGTCGGATTTTTAGATGGGAAATATAGTTGATTTTGGGTGTGATTTCTGAAATATAATTTATATTTGATTGGAGTAGTATTATAGTGAGGTAAAGCTTTTGTGTTTGGCTGTTATGTTGATGAATTTTTATAACAATTTTGTTATTCCACCTAATAATCATGATGTCAGTTAGGTTAGAATTGTTTAAAGGAAAGAGATCGCAAAAGAAGATTGGAAGAATAAAGGGAAGACCTTTGTTCAATAGTGGAAGTGTAACACAGCAAAAGGCTAAAAAATACGTTGAAGTATAATATTCACCAAATTACTCTTAAAACAGTATCTTTTAATATAAATACAGACAAACCAACAAGCAAACAGCCGTAATTTATACATTATCGTTCAATTTGCGTAATTGGTAGTGATTTGAACGTAGCGAGAGGATTGCGGGCGAAGTAAGTAATATGCGAGGAGTAGCAGTAAGACATTAGAAGATACGGATCATGCCATTAAGTAGTCTGTAATCGTATTATACGTGTAGATTACGAGGAAACTACGCTTGATTGTAGGTACTCGAACAATGATAGGTAATAGAGATCTTAGACAGGTACTTTCAATATTTTGTTGTCGAATTTTCAGCAAAAGTCACGAGTTTTCGGCAGGGAGATGTTTTTTCCTCGTGTTGTACTCTTTCGACAACCTTCAACATCGGTTTCCCGAAATTCCCAATCGTAATTGTTTCTCGCAAACACGTTTGCAACTTTGATACAATCAGTGGTGCAATCGAAAAAACATGTCCGCACAATTTACACACCCGTTAAATGAATTCTTTTCAACAAGAATTAAACAAGACCCTCAACATGAAGTATTAATACCGCACATTTATAACAACGCCTCACAATATATCGAATCATGTCCAAATCCCAACGCATAAGAATATTAATCGATCATCCAAAAAATCGATTATGAAGCGCGAATTCGAAAAACAAATATAAGCATAACTCATCTGACAGTGATCGGTATCGTTATTATTAAAATGGCGAGTGGAATCGATTAATCGAAAAGAAATAATAAAGTGAGCGGCGAATGGTTAATTGCTTTGCGCGGACATAAAACATCGACCCTGATAACTTACTCGATACTGAAATCGGAATGTATGAATCGATTTAGAACGATTACTCGGATGTCGTAATCATCATTCTGTGTTCTATTCGTGATTGTGTGGAGGGCAGCTAGTGGCAGCTACGTGTTCTCATTATTGTGCTCCGCTCTTAATAATTAGTTTGAGATACTCGCTCTTACTAGATCTTGATTGTATACACTAGATTAATTGCAGTTTATTTATGTAAATTGTAATTACGCAGCTTGAATCTAGAACTGGTTTAGTTTCTAGTTAGAATTTAATGTTTTTGTAGGTTTTGTTTAGTTATAGTACCGAGATAGGGAAAGGTAAGTAATTATTTTTGCGTTCATTCTTTTAAAAATAACTAATGTTTTAATTACTGATTAAAGTCGAATATAGAGTAGACTTAAAGTGAAACGTACAGCGGCTGTAATTATACAAATAATCGCATCATTTTTCATAAATACAGTTCAAAGATTAAGGATATTTTTTCTATGCTTATTAATATAAAATATGGCGCCATTGAACTAAACACGTACTCCATAAAGGTTTGTATCCACAGTACAACGCCTGGTCAAGCAGTGAACACTTAGGTTTCAATTTAGCGAGCCAAATGAAGAGATTCACCGACACTGGAAAGGCGTAAAACAATTTTCATGGCCCCTTAGCAGTAACTAACCGAGCTCACAGCAGGGCTGTCGCTTATACCGAGAGTTGTAAAGGTATTGGATACAAATATGTTCAAGGAAATTGTATGATAATGTTTTGGTAATACGTTGAAGTTTTTGGTGATACTGGATATATTTTGCAGACTTTTGGAACCATTTTCAGAGGTTCAGGCGTAGTAAATGATTTGGTCTTCTATGAATTGCTTATGGACGCCTTGTCAGGCAATTAACATATCAGGTAAATCGTCTTCTGAAAACATCAGACCGGGAAATGAAAGAGCAGAGATCCGATGAGACTTTAGGCAGTTAGGGAATGAGGCAGCTTATACCGAAATTTGAATAGACATTAAAGCAGAGAGGTTATTAATTTTAGTAGCAGCCCTACAGAAGGCTCCAATTGGCTGTCTGGCTAAGTGCCGTTGCCTGTGGGCTAATTAAAACATCAAGTCAGGCAGCCATGCTACTCCGACAGATAATTTTTCATATTTTGTCTTAGCAGTCAGAAGATGCCCCCGGCGTCCATACAGCTTCATTTAGCTCCAAGCCAGGCATATGCTTTTAAAAATTAGTCTACCTGTCGGCTAATGAACAGAAAAAATGGTAGACCTATGTCTCGTTTTTTTAATGAATATAGGGATCGATTATTACTGTATTCCAGCTTGATGAAATTAATGATTTTAATAATGTCTGTATTTTCGAGATTAAGACGTTTAAAAGATAGTGACAGGGCTCATTTTCAGACTGTCCAATAAATACCGAAAGTAAAAAATGAATTTGTAAAAAATCGATAAATGTGTGAAAATTGTGTCTGAATGACTAGACTGTTTCAAACGATTTGTTCTGATTATATAAATAAAACCATCTTTCAGGGCAATCAACCTCATAAATATTGTTACGTTAAAAATAATAATCATATTATAAAGACAACAGTAAAAATGATAATAGGACGTCGAATACCACTGAAAAACTTTTTACAAACTTAATCTGTTACATTGTTGCAGAGATCACATGATCGATTTTTTATTGCAATAAATACGTAGAAACCCAGTCCCGTTAATTATTTTACTAATTGCATATTTTAAATTCTTACATACATAATTAAACAGTTAATTAAATATATTTATCCATAGGTAAATTGATAAATTGACAATTACTTGTAAAAAAAAACATCGCATCCAATTTTCGCGCCATAATTTTCCGCTAGCCATGGTAACACTGCACACTAAATTAATATATCCATATGTAAATTGATAAATAGACAATTACTTCTAAAAAATCAACATCACATCCACTTTTGACGCCATAGTTTTCCGCTAGCCACTGGGTAACACTGCATACTAAATTAATATTTCCATAAGTAAGTTGATAAATCGATAATTACATCTAAAAAAAAATGACATCTAAATTTGGCGCCATAATTTTCCGCTAGCCAAGGTAACGCTACCTACATACTAAATTTATATACCCAAAAGTAAGTTGACTTGTCAAAAAAAAAAATTACTTATAAATTTGGCGCCATAATTTTCCGCTGGCCAAGGCAACGCCGCATACAGCCATTCAGCCTAGTAACATTCGATCACAGCACTAGTTATAGCGCGGACCTTAGCGAGTGACAAATGAATCGATATTGAGGGCGTGCGCTGATTAGTTATAGGTGGCACTTGGCCATTACGCGGCCGCGCCCACTCACAACTGAATTTAAATTAACTTCGTACTGTACTAGCTGTTCTAGATTATGATTTACAAGACAAAAGCGAGTTTTGAGTGAGTTGGTTGAGACTACTTCTGTGGTGTGGTCGGTAGTGCATCTAACTGCTGATCGTAAGATTTTGGGTTAGTGTGCTACTGGTATTTTCTAATTTATAATAGAATGTTTCTTAAAATTAGCTCGGAGTTCGGTCACGTCCCCGGTAAATGGCAATAGACGTATCCCCTATTACATGGGACTAACATTGTTAATGGCGATATATGGGTGTATTTCATACACTTCTGCCTGAGCCTCAGGGTATTATAGGCATGATATTATGTGGGTATGTATGATATTGCTATTGTTGGGCTATTTGCTTTCAGTCATAGTGACTAAGAATTTTATGCAAATACTTGACCTTCAAATACGGGTTTCTCCTAAAAGTATTTTGTAATCTTGAAACATTGTTTCCTAGACGTTTGGCTTTTTTTCGAATCTACACTTATTATCGAATTTGGAAAGGAAAAGTCAAAAATATTCCAATGATTATGACGTTCATGGTAGGGGCTATGTTGTATGAAATTAATCGACTATTGCGAGGAATAAGAATGATTTAGGTTTTAATCCTGCGATTCAGTATTCGTTCTTTTATTGGTTTATAAAAAATAATTGGAACTCCCTGTTTATTATGGTGGAGAATAATTACTATATTTTCTGTTATTAATATGAAATGATGTGATAAGGGTTTTGATTGAAGTTGGTTTAAATAAGGCGGGGTTTCAGTCAAGTATCGATTGTATCAATGTTTGTATTTGTTTAATTTGCACACAAGATTTTTCAACATTTTTTTGTACTTTTATTTTGTAATGTTGGGTATTTTATTTCTCTTTATATCTCTCAGAAATTGGCTACGACCTAATCCCCGAAAACTTTAAAAGATTGAGAATTATGGGTAGGTTATATTGAAACAGTCTGATAACATTTTCTATTTGTTGATTAAACACCGTTACAGAAGTTTTTGAGGTTTTGAAAAACAGACAGGAGAACGCTCATTTGGGTAAAATGTGTGGGTTTAAATAAGTTTTTATTAGGTATAAAAGTATTCACTATTCAAAAAGTCCGTATTAATAGACTGATACCAACAGTGGAATCGGAAAAGCACGGTTTTAAGAACCTATTTTTGTATGTCATTATGGGTTTTTAAAACCATGCTTTCAAGTTGATACCCATTTTATTAATACGGGTCCTGAAGTCAAAAAGATTATGAATGCTTGAAAGACATGCGTGACGCACTACAATTACGATGTTATCTACATTATTTATTTATTATTATGAGGATTTATTTACCTTTTATCACCAATTCCTTTGAATTAAGCCTTTATAGTTATTTTGATGCGGTCGGGTTTTCCGTTACCTTAAATTTATTCGCAAAAAATGCGTCTAAAAGTTATCAAGAATCAGTTTTTCTTTTTAACCCATTACTGTCCCACTGCAGGGCAAAGGTCTCCTCCCAAACGAGGGGGAGGGGTTAGGTTTTGAGTCCACCACGCTGGCCAAGTGCGGGTTGGGGACTTTGCATGCCCTTAATAAAGAGAATTAGAATTGCCCTCAAGAATCAGTTAAACGTCAAAATTACTCCTAAAATTTAATTGTCTTTCATATTTTTACATATTAATTAAGGCTATTTTCAATTCCTTGCTCACTCAATACAAACTGACTTTATTATTCTTATTCAAGTGGCCGAAATAAGTCGTTTCCTAACCCTTTCGTCATAGATTAAATCAGCAGCATTGGTGGCCAGACATTCGGTCATTTCGACCACAAAGCAAGGTGGGAGTGGGGAAACATGCAAAGAATCTAAATTGGGCCCAAAGGGTTGCCCTGGTATGGCCAGATCTGATAATTAAAAAGTAAATTATGTATAATTCATGTTCTGTGGCCAATTACTCGTGTTTACGAAGTTAACTCGCTTCCGTTTGTTATAATTATGACAAATTGTTCACTGTGATTGTTGTTTTGGTAGTTTTATATGACTGTTACTTGAAGTATTTTTTACTCAAGGTTTTTTTACTTACAAATAGAAAAATTGAAAGCTAGAACAGCCCCTAGTTGTGTTTTTGTTAAAGCATAAAAATGAGGAGTCTTTATCAAAATCTAATTCGATTTTGAGTTTAGGAAATTTTCTATAAGCCAAAATCATTGCGGAAGGAAGTAGCATACTTAAAAATCATGTAAAAGGTGGATAAATATGTATTTATCATGTTGCATTGGTGAAAGTTAAGCGGCCATTAGGTAGAGTCTTCTACCACAGACAAAAATACGAATCCATGCCTTTAATTAAATAGGTAATAACAGTAAGACTTTATCAATTAAGGACATCATATTAAAATGTATTAGTCTCCATTTCAGCATAATTAATAAAACACTAAGTACCTCAACGTTTACAGTCGTAATGTCAAATCGAGATAATTATTCACTAGACCTAATAGGATAAATGCAATTGAGTAAAAAGAGACCGTTACCACAAAGAAATATTCCTTATAAAATGGCGAAAAGAAATACCAACATGTTTACCATAAATAGAGGACGAATAGTGACGTATTTACCAATTCATACGAAGAAAAACCACCAGTGTAACAAGACCTGTAGAAAAGTCTACTGTTAGATGAAACTGGTCGAGGGTTTTAAGTGAATAGGGCGGGAGGAGAGCCCAAGTAATACTGGTGGTCATGTACCATAAGTCAGTCAGGCAGTCATTACGAATAAAGTGACCAATTACAATAAATTACAGCCACGTAGAGCAATAAACAGCCATTTTGGTAAATATATACAAGTGTGTAATAAAACTGTTGTATGTTAGTGCTTCGCTGATTTTACGTTAAAATGGTGCTTTTGAAAAATTATTTAGTGTTAAATAAAAATAAATACGTTGTTGGGGAAATGGGTTGTTTTGAAATTCGATATTATGGATTTATATTGTGGTTTTTATTTGAGTTTTTTATTTCTCGGGTAAATCATAAATAAATACTTAGAGAAAACGATTGAAACAATAAATATGTCATTTAATTTGTTTTTCGATGGCAAAATAAATAAAATATCTATTCTATCTTAATAATGATACATTCAAAAATATTTATTTATGTAAATGGGTGCGAATATCGAAGATAAAACACTATTTATGGGTTTGACCATAGACTATTTAAAAAGTGATTTGAATGAGTATATTTTCGCATTTCAGTCATAAATTCTATTGTAATTGTCCAATTAGTAGTCAAATTACAAACTAATTGTATTACAAATAGTTTCTGACGAGGGAGCTTGAGGTGAGGCATTAAAGCCCCTATTTTACGCATCAAATAGTCTATCCATAGACAAGAAATGGACTAAAAAGTTTTATCGAGAACGTTTTCTAATGGCTATTCTATCGTACAAAAAAGGAATATTTTATGTATTTTTCTATAAGTTAGAAAGAGATGGAAAACAGATTTAGATGAGTGTTTTGTCTACTTCTTTCAGAGAATGGAAAATGATTAGTATTTATGAATTTGATCAGCGGATTCCTGTAAGACCTTTGCCGATGGTATTCACTTCAGCATTCCTTAAAAGATAAGACTTGTAGAGCATTAACAGTTTTATGGGTATTTTAGGAACCTACTAAGGAAGTAAACTTAACTAAGCTAAGATTTTTGAAGTAAATATATTGTTTCAAAAACAGTTACTTGTAGAAATTAAACGAATAAAATATCTATAAATGTCAATAACCGTTAACATCTTGTTTCAAGTTGCCAAATTACATAGTTAATAAAGGATTTTCATTATTTTAATCAAGGGCTAACTAAAAAGGGCCTGAAGCTAATAACCCAGGCAAAGCCGGAGACAGCTGTTAGTGTTTAAATAAATGAGTAATTAATGTACGTGCGCGAGCGCAGACGCGGCATACGAATCTCTGCATTTAAAAGTATTAACATTGATTATAGTGAGCCAGTTTTTAGCTGCAGAAATTGCAACCAATTAGTGAGAATACAGGAAGCCATGGTAGCCATGCCCTCCCCGGCTACACCATAACGACTTATACGGACTGAATAATAAACTTTATTAGTGGATGTCTTCATAGACTTTCAATGGGAGCAGAAATTTTATGGTAAATTGTGTCCCATCTGCGCCATCTTGTTTTATTTATTGGTGTAAAAATGCCTTAGATATTTTATGTTTATAGTTGCTAGTTAGTTGTTAAAATAATGACTTTTAATATTAATAAATTCTAAACATAGATGATTGCAAAAAATATAAAGAATCTATATGAAAAAGGAATTATGTAGAAAGCCGTAAAGTATGAAATGAATAAAGGGACAAAAAATCTTTGAATAAAACGTCAATAATGTACTAATAACGAATTTATAATTTAATCAATAATTTACAAATGTTGCACATTTCGTGTCTCTATGTTAACTATTAAGGTGATTACAACGTAGATGAAATTAATCCAGATAAAGTACTTGTAATTATCTAGTTTTGTACAGGAGATAATTATAAAATTAGTTTTGTTATGAACAAAGATTGCGAATAGTAACATTTTTTAACCCTTTCACCGCCACGGTCGGCTATACTCGACAAATCAGAAAGTGCTCACGACGCTTTCGTCGGCAAATGTCAACAAAAATATAGCGTCGTAAGCACGTTCTGATTTGTCGAGTATAGCCGACCGTGGCGGTGAAAGGGTTAAATCGTAGAGGTAATTTAGATAATTCTACCTATTGTCTCTGGTTTAATCAAAACACGCCATTTTTATTTTTATAATTCTTCGTTGTTCATAACAAATTATAAATGAAAAAAGAAATAAATTAGCATTTTATTTAATATGACACAAAAGCGATTAAAATTAATATTTTCAGATACTTAAGGCCTGTTATAGAGTTGTCAAGTCTAACTCGATCTTTTTACTGCGCATATGTCAATGTCAAAATTACTATGCATGTAATATAGCTGCTAAATATACGGGAATTATGTTTGACATCAAGAAACGCACAGTAAAAAAGCGAATTATAATAGTTGATTTATATGTCGTTATTTCCTTCTTTTATGAATAAATAGAAAGTATCAACATGGCGTTTTGGACATATTTTTACAGGCTTTTAAAACTATAGCTTAATAATATTCCACATAGCTATGATCAGGGATTCGTATTAAAAAATCTAACACTTTAGAAATACACTTAGATATAATATATGTACTCGTTCTTACGTATACAATAATTTATTTAAATATTATTTACAATACTATTTGCACATCGTTATATTTATTTAATTGATTGATTAAGTACAGAAAACATAATTAACGATCGTCGAGTAGACCGGGTGATAATGAGCTAAAATATTTTATTTCTTTAATCTTTCATAATGAATTTACAGCAATATAACAAATCACGAATACTAAAATGTCCTTGCTGAAAGTTTTTCTTTTGTCATTTCAAGGAAAGAAAGGGTTTTTTGTGCCTTTGGCATGTTTTCTTTTGTCATTTGATTTTTTTTAGATTTTATCAAAGCCAAAAATGAATGGATCTGATCTCAGTAAATCATGTGCGTAATAATTTTTAATAAATTAAAATATTTTAGCTCATTAAATTTACATCGTAATAGAAGCAAGGAACAAAATCGTGGATGATTTTTAAGGCTTTTAAACTGTAGGTAAACATAATTCTATAGGAAAATGTTTAATATAATATGTGATGGCATTCGATTTAAAAGTTAGTTAAAAACAAGTTTGCTTTTAACATTTTCAAATCCAAGTTTTCACAATTTGACTTATTAATAAAAAATGATAGTCTTATACTATTTAACTTATTTACAATTCTCTATCCTGATGAACATAAAAGTATATTAATTTGACAAATTGCACTTATTATACTTTTTTGATAGCCAGAGTTTTTTCTATGGATATATGTTATAATTTTCTTTTTTATAGTTGGAGAGCGAATAGACCCATTTTTTGGAGACATCATAACTTTTTATACTAGAAAAAGTTTATGCAAAATGCTGTACTGCTCTCGGACTATTATTCCTACATAAATTACAATCTGAATATTTGAGAATATAATTTGTACAATAGTGTTTAATATAAATTGGTTTAATACATAGTACCTGAATTAGGCATAACGCCATTATTATGTCAATATTCATTGATATTTAAAAAATTGGAACACACTTTATTTTTAATTGTCTTTGATTCACTTAGTTTTTACCAATTCGATTTTCGAACACCGTTCACTGAAGTTAGAATTGGGATACCTATTCTGAAAATTGCTTGACTAAAAGGTAGTTGTTCTATGAAGTTATATGTGAAAGTATATTGTTTTTCTATAGGTTCATGAATATAGTCTTCGATGCCGTAAATTCAACAAACAAGAATACTAAATTCGAAAGAAAGACTTAGTTGCAAAATATCTGCATAAAATGCTGATGCACAATAGAATAGGGACCCCTTTCAATTTAAATTTCGAACACCGTTTCAAGATGGCGGCTGGTCGCTTGCGTCACGCGTAGCCGCGTTATCCATTCGTCAATGTGGCTGTAAAGAGTTCAGTATGTTCATGTTTATTGCATGCTGGTGGCTTGGGGGACCTCCTAGGAAGCTCAGTTGTGGTCTGGAAGCAGCTGCCATGGCCGCAAAAAGTGGAGGAGCGCCCCCTCCGCCGAATAACGCGAACGATGGAGGCAAGAGGGGGCGAGCGGAGAGCCGGAGTTTCTCTATTTCGGCTTCTTGTAGCCTTTTCGCTTTTGCGCGTCGATTTTGGAACCATATTTTCACCTGAAATAGAGGGGTGCGTTGATAAAAATTGTACTAAGAATAATTTAAATGGTAAAAGTTGTACCGCATTGACGAAGACTAAACCATTTTGACACTAATTATTTCCGACTGCTTATAAGGTCAAATCATGCACATATGAACACATATTCTGGGCCAATGGTCGGGTTAAGAAGATGTGTATAAACGTTCATTATAGAAATCACTTAATCCAGTACACGGTTAATTAGTATGGACTGAAAAACTTGCTCGCCGAAAAGATCACGCGACTACTAAAGTTAATTTAATTAAATTGATGCTAGTAAATTAATCATCGGAAAATTCTCACACGATGTACATTTAAATATATACTTGTATATATAAATTAACAACCAGGCTCTGAATAGATACTCGTGCTCACACAAATATTTGTCCCGAGTGGGATTCGAAACCACCACACGTGGCGCTACGGCTATTGCAGCGAGGTAACTTTTACCACTGCGCCAAACGTGCAGTTTTTCAAATATTTATAGAGACTATACTACTACTACTATCTAATATATAAAATTCTCGCGTCACAGTTTTCGTTACCGTACCACCTACTCCTCCGAAACGGCTTGACCGATTCTCATGAAACTTTGTGAGCATATTGAGTAGGTCTGAGAATCGGGCAACATCTATTTTTCATGCTCCTAACACTTTTTTTTATGGCAAAACAACGTTTGCCCGGTCAGCTAGTACTATTGTAAAACTAACCTGTGTTTCAGTAAGTCTGAGCGAGGAGGAGAACTCGGCTCTCTCAGCGATGCTCAAGTACTGTTTGTCTCGGAACTTCTTCTCCAGCGCCAGGAGCTGTTGCGTGGTGAACGGCGTGCGAGGCTTCCTGTTCGGCTTGTGTTTGCGCAGCTGGCAACGGACCACTGGCGGTCCTGATGGAGAGCCTGCTGCGAGAGAAACGACTTATGAGACATTGGTGAGCAGAAAACTAAAACTAAACTAAGTATATTAAGCTTTAGAGTTTTATAACTTGTAAAATTGCGGCGTTCTAGTATAGTTTTTGGTTTACAGTCAAGTCAAAGTAAAATGCTTCTTTTTCACGAAAGTTTCGCAAGTATTTGAAATCGTTATAAATCGTTGTATATAGGTACTATTTATATATTTTGAGAGCGGGATGATCACCAAATCCATCATGAACTACAAGAAATTGACAATATTGTTTGAATACTGCATATCACACAACACAATATCAACAAGATCACTTGAAACTTCGAGGATAGAGAAGAGATTTCGTGGCACTTCAGACGTAGAAGGCTTGAGGTTTGAATCACCTCACACGCCCAATCAGAAAAGTACCAGAAGAAATCATGACGTAAGTATTATTAACAAATAATTTAATTACGAGAAATATCTAATGAATCAATCTTTCAAAGTATCACCAAGTTTAAGTCGTGTTAGCATACATTAGTAGAATTGACCCGTAGTTCGTACAAACTCATTAACGATCGTTTCGTTAATACCACTCAATAACGCGGAGTTTCCTTGAATTTCTCCGTTTATTTCCTCTAGAGGTCACGGGGCATCGGTTAATGAAAGGTGACGCGATTTCCTTTGGTTTTTTATTTCAAATTGACAAACGTTACGATGTTTTGTTAGTTATTTTTATGTTTAAGATATTATAGTATAGTTATTTATATAATGTAAACGTTCCTGTTGGATATTTGTTATGTAAAGTTACATGAAAATTAACGCAAACAAAACTGAGCTTGCGACCACGGCTAGTGTACATGTGCCGAAACTTAAAGCACTCCAAAGTTAAATACTTGTTTGAGTTTTATTCCTTGTAATATTGAACTCTCTACTGTTAATCCACAATTAGTTAGCTTTACGTTTCTAAAACTATTTTCCTTTCAATTACATTTTTTACATCGCCCATCGATGCAGTGTGCAGTATCACAAATTCATAAAAAAGTCTGGTACAGCTCTTCAAAACACAAACCTAAAGACGGTCTTAGACCAGCCAACATCCGTATTCACCATGAAATTCGTCTCTAACTCCCATAACCATTGCCTGAAGTTGTGAAGCTCACACCTAGTAATACTAGCACACATTGGTTATAATTAGACACGCCATATTTGCTGACGGAAGCACGTTTGACGTACATTTGTCCCGCTTATAACTGCTGATGCAAACCGTTACCTTCCATAATACTAGTTTACTACTAGAGGTAAATATTTAGGTAAGAAACTACTGACCGTGAAATCGATCACTGGGAAAGATGAATAAAATGACAAGTATCCTATGTGTTAATCCTGGTTGTAAACGATCTGTGTGCCAAATTTACTAAGCAATTTTGGCGTTATAGAGTTACAAATGTACTTCCGAACAATCGCTGCAAACTTGCGCATTTATAGTACCTAATGTTTATAAAAATCAATTAACTTAATATAACATACTGTTTTTTTACAGACAGACATTTCATTTTTAAGATTAAAACTAGATTGGGACTAAATCTTGAACTATTTTATTGCAAGAATTGGCTTACAAAATTCCGGACTGTTTAGTGTCTATCAATGAAATTATGTCATTGTTTTCTGATGTATGGTTTGAGATAATGTCCAAGGAGGTTTGAGGATAAGTAGAGCAGCATTACCTAAATAGATCTGTAGCAAAATGACTAGAGTTTCGGTCAAAGCATGTTTGAGTAGACCACCTTGGTTAGCACTTATGTTTTGGCACGGGCAATTTGGAGACGACTAAATAAGTACGGTACGTTTAGAGAAATATCCGTGGCGTTTGATAATTACGTGTAGGTGTGAAGTTAGAATTAAGAGCGTAAAGAACTTAACTTGTACATTAGAGTTAGTTCAAACAGAATACTTATTTACCTGCTGTTTATTTTTATAAAAAAACAGTTAAAATAGTTCAAGACTTACGTGTGTTTAAACTATAGACTTAAATAACTAATTAAACGATTAATTGTAGTTATAGCTTACCTGTTCACGGTACTCATGTCTCTTACAAGTACTAAATTTTCCAACTAAGATATAATAAAATAAATAAATATCATTAGACAACATTCAGATGGACATTTGATTCCAAACTAAGCAGAGCTTGTACTATGGACACTATGGTAACCAAATAATTGATAAACATACCTACTTCTAAATACATAGGTACTTATATAGATACATTAACAACCATTTCATATTTTCCAATATATCGTGTTAATATTAATTAATATTTTCCTGTTGCAGTTGCAAGCTAGCTTTTCATGGCCACACAAATTATCTTGTGTAAACGGAAACCAATAAAAAGTAGACAAATTAATCCACAGCAAGAACAATATTCCATAATATCTAATATCGAAGCGTAAACAAAACACCACAGATACTTAATATTAGTATACATTTGCATATATTACCTCCAACCCTTTGTTATCATCATTAATTAAGCCCAAACGCGGTCATTAGCTGGATAGTATCGATGCATCGATGCTGAATCGACTCAATCGATTTGAATATTAAAACATCGATTCATCGGACTGTATAATGACATAGCCGGTAGCCCATTGTGTCACATCCGTTCACCCGAATAGCCTATTAAGTGCCAAATCAATCGATTAATTCAAACTTTGATTACGTTTTATAAATAAACATTTGTTTTTTGGGAAGTTCGTGTTTTTTATTGTTATGGTAATGTGTTGTGACTGGCAATATGTTAATTTTTTATATTGGTTTGCGGATAATTGCAGTCAAATCCATGAATCTTTATAATTCAGCAGGTCGGTCTTAGTTGGGTCTCTAGTAATGAGACCTAGAAATTATTTTGTCCTGAATTTTCTAATTACTTAATTTGACATTTAGATGAATTATGTAAAGCAATACAGTCACAATTTTATTTCCGAAATTCTTTAGATATTAATCGTGGCAAAAATAAATATAGCAGGTATGGTATGTATTGTATCTGTGGTCCGAGAAATAAAAAAAAGTTAAACATAAATCATTGAATCAAATAACAATCACAATCCTAAATGAATGAATAAAATTATACAATTAAATATAAATGTTAATGAATAGCCTTAATACGTAAATATTCGTTAAAATACGTAATTAAATGTATTTCATAAATATTTCAATTTCCTTTGGTGATAGTTTGCATATCATGAATGTTGACCGACCTTTTATCTTTAGACCTCTATTAACACATTAAACGTAGGCAGTTTGATTTAATCCGAAAATTTACAATCTGCTATTAGTTTCTTTTGATTAACTGTAATAAGTTAATTACTAATATCATCTATGAAAAAGTGTGAAAAGGATCCTGTTGTCGTTTAGATGCCAGCTATGTGATAGTTTCTGTGTGGATCATATTGATGATGACAATTGACGAAATTTTCCATGAATACTAAACTAAAACAAAGTTTTAAATATTTTTTTAATTAGTAGGAGAACGATTATAATAAGATAAAAATGGAATATTGCTATATCTTGTCATCATAAAGTATTTTAATTAGAATAATAAATTTAACATCGGATCGGTAACAGGATATTTCGAAATTGCAAGGTAAGTTTGTATTCATGGATTGTGATCGGTATCTCTCGGGGGCACCACGAGACACCTAGTTTCCGATCAGCTCACAGCCGGATATCACACGTCTCATACGAAATCAAAAAAATATAAAATATATTTCCTCTCACTTCGGCCTTCAACGACTCAATACAGACTATACATAAAGCAATAAGGCGAAGACTATCCTCGCGAATGCCTATCCGCAGCTCTCCGGTGATAAAATACAACAATTTCAATGGCCCCACCTGCGGACATATCAATGCGCGCTACCGAACGTTAATGAAGATATAATATCCATCTCTAAACGTATTTATTTTCCCGCGCGCGCCATTTTGTGCAGCGATGACAGACCATAGAGCATTTTGTGTAATGGCGGCCAATTAAGCGCGCCGTTTGGGCTACTTAATAGGATTTAGTTGTCAATGTCGCGATTTAATTGGATTGTTGTAATCTCTGTTTGTTATTGAATAAATTACTTCGTGTTTGTGCCTGGCCCTTCGTTTTTCTCTGGAATAAATTCTTTTAAAGCCCGCGCTTGTAACTTATTATGTAGACAACGTAGCTTGTTACGTAGGTATGTACCGTCATTGTTAAGTGTATGTATGCAATTAAACACATTGTTGCTTGTAAATTTTTAACTTCTTCACCTGGCGTAAATTATAATTAATTACTAATTAAAAATGTGTTAGTCTATGGTATGTTGTAAGCATCTATTTATAGTGCGTGTTGAATAAAATAAATGTTTCTATTACATTTTAACTAAACGATTGGCACTAGATGGGTCGGCGCGGAGCGTCGGGCCGTAGAACAATAGGACAGTTTAAATTGACGGAACAATTAAATTGTATAGCGTTCATGTCAGCAGATGAAAGGCAATTTAACATTTGAAAGAAACTAAACGTATAATTCATAGCACGTCATCTAGCGATCAGTAATCGCTTGAAAATTACCGACACGAGTGACTAATTAGCAAGAAAATGCGATCTCTAGCCATTTTCCGGTAACTAAACATTATTGATGCACCACTAGTTGGATCGACGAGAATGTTTTTCTATCTTTCTCGGAAATCCGACCGCCATTATAGGATTATACACATTTTATGGAGTGTTTACAATTCTTACGATACATTGACGTTATATTTAACGAACTATTTCACATAAATGGACAATTCGATGAATATGAACCGACCAATTGACTTTTTAATTCGATCCTAGAAAAAATATGAAATAGTTCGGTATTTGGCAAGGTTGACATTTAGGTGTTGTTAAATACAATAAACGACCACCCACTGGTACAGTTTTTACTTTACTTTGTAAGTATTGACGCAAATGAAAATTGTTTCATGATTTTAGCATTTTCTTTTGTACATATGACGTGAAAATTTTACACTGGGTCAAGCAAAATCCTGTCTGAAAATTAAGTGCTTTTCAATATGTCTATTCATGCAATTACTTATTCTTCGTCCTGTGTGAATAAGTTACTAAAAGGATCATAATATTATGATGTTTTGACTAACTATAACTAAGGCGACAAAAACTAAAAAAATAAATTAATAAACTTGGTTTAACAAGCAGTATTATCGCATTCCCTAACAACAAAATGTCAGTCATGATTAGATGCATTCAAAACGGGATACTTGGCAGAAAAACTTTCACACATCATTGGTAGCGTGCCAAAGGATTATTACCAACGGTATTTTATTGTTCTAGATAGAAATACAACCAATTAATGGTAGGTAACAAAAATTAAATGGCCGCTCCACTCTTGCCACTGTCATTAAAAACGTCGGGTTTGTAAAAAGATAATAAATGTACGATGCATAATTTTGAATTGAATGAGTTTGAGAAGCGTTCGGTCACTAATTACCGTACGAAGACGCTCAGGGATGGAATGAACGGAATGAGTGAATGATTATTTGTTACGGAGCGAGTTTTTGTGTGCGAATCGTGTGATTCGTTTAGTCGTGATTTGTTTTACGTTGATGTTTGCTATTGTTACCCATCTATGGTAATAAATTGTAGCTTTGAACACGATATATAATATTCTTGAGTTTTATACCCATCTTCTGTATTCCCACGCATCTGCGATGTCGTATGCACAGGACGACAAATTTGCAAAAAAAATTAAAGGTTTATAAAAGAATCTTCTAACTAGAATTTTGAGGAAAATTGGAAAAAGAGTTCATTGTGTGAGGATGGTTATTTGAATAAGTAAAGTAACATCAAATGATCAAGGTATCTTTCAGTAGTCTTTTACTAAAATTAACTGGCGCTTGTGTTGAAGAAGTTAAGTTTTTAAACTGTTTTGAGGGGCACTTAACAGTTTTTTCAAGTTTTTAAATCTACAAATTTGGTACCTTCATACAATGTATCTAGCAATCCCTAACTCGGCAATCCAATATGTTGCTATATTAGGATCAAATTAACATAATATAGCAAATGTAGCTATCGCAGACATTCGCGGAATGTTCGTAATTATTGTAAACGTCCAATTACGTTAGTTGCAGACAAGATAACGCGTGTTTTTAACGTATTTATGGCTAAATATGAACATTAGTCTGTCTGAATGAGTTTTTGCAATAACTTTGGTAGTTTAGTTACACATTTTTGTGAAAAAAAAAACTGCTTGGAAATAAAAAGCGGGTTTTCCGTAGTCCTTACACATAACACTCTATGGGAGACAATTTTCGTGTCTTTCAAAGGATTCTTGTGGATATTATTCAACATAATTTTTATTACCGAATATTTCCCTATTTTTAAATTCCTAAAGCTAAACTTCACTCTTCTCAGACTTATTTTAGGCAATTATTTGTTACAAGGCTCGCCACACTATAATTTATTGTAGTGGCAACAATTCACAAAGTTCCGTTGTCTTTGTATGTAAATTGGAGGCTTCATCGTTATCGTTGGCGTCTCGCAACGGAACGTGACTAACGCGAAACAAACGATCGTTACAATATCAATAAATTATTACATTGTAACTTGTTAAACAAAACGTGAAAATTCAATAAGTATTTTGCACTAACTCTACATACAGCAGTATTGCAGTTACTGTTTTAGTTTGGTTTTAAAATGGAAAGTTTATCCGTGACAATTTTTTAAACTTGTTATCTAATTAAATGGAACTCTCAATCAGTTAAAAAAGTTGGCTTATCATGATTGCAATACCTGGATTCTTTATCACTATCGACTACCGACAACCGGCTAGCTATCTAGAAATTTTGTAGGAAAATCTAATAAGTGTCCCTACCGCACTCGGTACGAATTATTTGGACATTTTAAATGTCAATCTCTTGATACTCGACAGTACGAAGTGAAGAGAATTGCGGTACAAACCCTTGTAATTTTTTCACTAAACAATTTCATATAAAAATTAGTTGACAAAAGCGTAACTACTACACACACAGCAGCGTAACGTATGGAAATTTTAGACACACAGTTACATAAATAAATATTTATATATTTCCCTTATAAGTAACGTGATTATAACAAACATTTAAATTAACCTAAATTAAACCAATTTTAAACACACGACTCCCACACAATACGTCCCTGGCGCCATTCAACTTCTTCATTACGAGATTGTTTATTTAAAATATTAATTGTAATTTATTTCGGCGTTATTGTTGATCAGTATACCAATGTTTTACGAGCAGACTGAGATAATTAAGACATAAAAATCTTTCTTAGAATGCCTACCAATATGGTTTAAGTGGCAGTAAGAAAATTGCAAAGTTTATTGTCATAACCGTTTTAGTAAAATTACAGTCTTGTGAGTAGCCTTTATATACGTCGTTTCTTGGTATATTACGTACGAGTTATTTTGAAAAATGCCTAGTTGATCTGTATAATTGGGTAGTTGACTGGGTTAACGACAAATTATTAAACCTGTAACGTAAAAAATTCATCTGAAATGCTCAAGCTACGTTATTATTTTTTTTCTAAAATAATGTTGAAATTGTAATTATTACAGACTGAAATATTTTTTTAGATACTCATTCTTCATTTGATTCCAACGAAAGTATGTTATCGTGACGTGACTACACTATATTTCTATACTAAAATGTGTTTTTGACATTTTTATAAAGCGTGGTTTTATAAGGAGCTGTGAAAGCCGAGTGGTATAAGTTGGTACCTCCCACGTAAGTGGTCGCAGGTTCGAACCCGAGGCAACACATCAATGACTTTTCGAAGTTATGTTATTAGATATATAATTTGTAATATATGGGCCAAATTTTGGACTGTTGTCAAATACCAAATTACGGGCTCTATTCAGTAGTTCATTAAAGATTTGTATCTACTAGGCATTACTGTCAGTTAAAAGATAATAAAAGCAACTTAGGAAACTAAACTTATTTAGCACTTAGGTTAGTCATTCGTGTTTTAAATTGTGAGAGTGGAAGGTGAATCAAAGTCGTGATAAGTCGACTGCTGCTGAATTTTCACCAGCGATGAGTAAGATAGTGAGATCGACAAATTATTTAATTTATAGCTTTGTATTGGAGTTTATATTGGTAAAATTCAACAATTGTGAAACCACCAAACTCAATAGATTTTAAAACAGCCTTGCCGTATTTAAATCTTTTAAAATAAATAAATTAATTAACCCATTTCTGTCCCACTGCTGGGCAAACGTCTCCTCCCGTAATGAGGGAGGGGTTAGGCCTTGAGTCCACCACGAGGGCCAAGTTGGGGACTTTGCATGCCCTCAATAAATGTATTAAACAAATTTTTAGACATGCAAGGTTTTCTCTCGATTTTTCCTTCACCGTTGGAGCATGTGATAATTATTTCTAATACACACATAACTTTGAAGTCATTGGTGTGTTGCTTCAAGTTCGAACCTGCGACCACTTGAGTGGGAGGTGTCAGCTTACAGTAACATAACATAGTTGCAATATGTCCTAGTGCCTTTTCCATCAAATTAACAGTTTTCATTTCCCATTTATGTGTATGTTCTTACACAGTACGTCTGAGATAAGTTGTAGTAAGAGAGAGTCAATCAATCAATCACGAAAGCCTGTGTTGGCCAAATATGGTCGTGGGCCACAAACCGCGCAATAAACTTAACGGAAGAGTATTGGAGACTTACCACCTCCACGAGAATTATTTAGCAGTATATAATACTTTATATTGTTGAAAAAAGGTGTAATAAATCTTGTATGTATCTTAAAATGACAATGTAGAGATGTTTGGGTGTCCTTATGTTCGTATGAAATATCAGTTACATTGTTTGGTTAGTCTTTTCAGTAAAGGCAACTCCCGCACTAAGAATTGGTCGTGTGTCGCGGGGACTTCTACAATCTACTTGGACTTTTACAAAACTACAACCAGACCCCAAACATTGGTATATTCCCAGTTGTCCCCTTTAACACTGTCCCTTGGGGTGACAACTTGGAATAAACGTAGGATGAAAATTCCCAGGGTCGCACAAATAATTGTTGCGAATGGGAATCGAACCCCTGTCCTCCTAACGCAATGAAAGCGCCGGCGTGGCGACCTAAACCACTGCGCCACGGAGGCAATTTAAAGCTTTAAGCTTATACTTTTCTAATGTCAGCATCTTAACTTGTTACTACTAGGAATGCAATACCTATGAAACAACTATGTTAAACTGAAAATATGTAAGGTTACCGTTACTCGTGTTACGCGAGTGAACAATGGCTAATTTGTATAAGTGTGAGTTAGGAGGCCAGTTGCGCAGTCGTCCATCTTGTGCATAATAGGAGAGCGTATCAAAGAGGAGGTTGGCTAAGCTCTACACGCTTACAATTTCACAATTTGTCCCCGCGCGCTTTTTGCGCTCCGCGGTAATTGGCGCTCACCTGCGCGCCCGCAGCGGCCGGCACAGCGCGCCAAATATGGCAACCCGCCCGTCGCGGACATTTTGCTTTTTTGGACTATCTGACAAATGTGTAATTATTTATTTAATATCGTCCGCATGTGTACGCATTTGGGCACAATTCACATACCGCATTAAACGTTTTTCGGTCGCCATTTCTGTTGAGTGTTAAGGACGGTTTAATGCGTCTCCGCGGCTAATAAATACGGTAATGACGCTCCCTATCCGGAAACATGGCCGACGTTTTTTTGTTGAAATTTATTAAGCTTTACTGTTCACTTTAATTGGTGAATTTCAATATCTCGATATGGGGGGCGGATGCTTATCTCTCTTTATAAATATATTTATATAACAAGGTTTTGTACAGCGTCTCCGAAACTGTGAAATTCTCGTCAAGTATTTTATGACAAGAACAAGTAGCTATTATAATAAAATTATCATTTTGTCTGAATCCTTATTATAATTACCAGTCAGTGGTTAAAATACAAGCTTAGTATCTTCTACGTACATGTAGCCAGCTTCTATTTAAAACTTTAATAGATGTAAGTTTATTCTATCAGACTATATGTAAGGTTTTACAACGTTAAGCAAATTGTAATTGCGTACAAACTACTACACACTGTATTTGGTGATGTTACAATTACAAGTTGTATTATAGAAAAAAGTTGTTACTCAGTACTAAAGAAACGTACTTTATACAAAGTAGTAGATATTCTCTCATTACTGCTTCACAATTGGGCATAGTTTATCTAACAACCATGGTAAACGTTGTTACATATTAAGGTTATTTTTATTCAAGAAAAAAAAAATACATGATTTCTGATGCCGTGGGGCTTGATTGGAGAAGGTTTCTTGTTAGTAATGGGTTTCCACAGCCAGAGTGAAAAGTTTTTCAGACTTATATTGACTTTATAATAAAATGTCAAAATATATAAGTCCTAAACCCGCACGTGGACAGCGAGGGGAACATAAGGCTTGACCCCTCTTTCTGGAGGGGACACTAGCCTGGCATTGGGACAGTTATAGGTTATTTTACTTTTTTATTTTATTCCTTAAGTCAGGAAAATTATGGCAATTTTTCTTAGCATCCATGTCTGCTGGGTGCTGAATTATCTTTTAATCACTTTGATTACATGCACCTCTGCAATAATCCAAGCTTTCTAACTCAATATGCAGACCACACCTATTAGTTACAACAAGTACAACTGGTTCCGTAACCATTATATCATTACAATTGTTATCAACACTTGATTCTTGTATAATGTACCGCAATGAGCGTAATTGTGACGTAACAGTCATAGCTGGGTGGCGTAACTAGTGGAATACCTAAAGGACTGCAGGAAGTAGAAAGTCCAAATCTCAATCAAATCTTATTATTTTAAATCATATTCATTCTCTCAATAATTAATCTTTTCTCAATGTAGGCTGAGTCAGCCTGCGACCACGGCGAGTGCAACCTGCGCCGAAACGTTAGTCATTTTAAGGTAAAATGCGTGTTCGCGTTAATTCCCGTATTCTATTATACATTAAACATGCAACGCGAGAGTTTAAAAGCCTGTCTTTTCTCTTCATTAATTGCTTTAAAAATAAGTTACTAATAGAAAAGAGGCGCTAGATGCGTTTACCGGTCGGTAAACAATAAGCAACCTTTACTGCGGATATTTTATAGATGGATGGCCGATTAATGGTGGTACGACTGAGCGTCTCCGTCCTTCGGAGAGCATGAATTAAGTCGTTCCCCGTAATTGTCAATTAGAGATCGTTAAGCCATTTCAAAAGCCTTCAGGCGTTTTGAACATATCAATAAATGACTGCTATTAATACGTTTGACGGTAAAAGAAGAAAATAGTCTCTAGTTTTTTATATATTTTTGTTTGTACACAAATATGGTTGAATAAAATAAGGTGGTAGTATTTTTATTAAGAAACGATACTAATGAACAGTTAACAGCTGTATATTTTATAATGAAGCGTGAAATTATTCATCACCTTTCTTGTTTTACACAAAAAGATGACACGGTCGATCATGTTTTCTTGTGACATCGATACTGAGATCGACAAAAAGCTCGTTCTATTTATGTATTAAAAACCACTCGTTTTTGTGAAAGAAGTATCAAAATTAGTCCCCAAATGGAGGCTTTGTAAACTGGCATTTTGCACGTTGGTAGTTAACAACTCTACATCGGTTGCCAGTTTTGGGGCAAAATAGTTTAACACGTTTTAAAATAATTTTATATATTTCTTTGAGTGTAGTATTAAAATAGAAAAACAATGATCACTTTCTCTAATTGTGAAGAAAAACATCTTGATGAAACCAGGCACGCCAAAAAACAAATTTAACACATTTCTTTAGGGCATGTAACAGAGTCACTCAGGGCATGCATCCCACTCTTGGCCGGGGTGGTAGACTCAAGGCCTAACACTTCCCTCATTTGGCAGGAGACCCTTGCCCAGAAGTGGGATAAAACAAAAACGGGTCAAAACAAATTAAAATGGATGATTGTACTTTATAAACTTAATTTATTGTTATTTAATTTAGAAATGTATTCAACAGAAGTATAAAATATTTCTATTATGGAGACTATAATAAGTATGGTGATAATTACGTAAGATTGTCAGTGTTAATACATAGTACAAATTGACCAGCGATAGAATCTCAAAACTAGGTTATTCCAATATGTCTGACATTAATTTCGAGCCTAATAGCATTCCACATGATCAGTCACGACTGTAAGGCCCAATTCACACGGATGTCGGACATATTTCTCTAATTTAAAGCCAGATTCTTGCAAAGTGCACCATTTGCCGGCATCTATAATTGGCTATCGTTTATGGGGAACGATTTCTACTAGCTATAATAGGTAAGTTGATATGTTACAAGAAGGCTGTGGGCTCTGTAACACTGGTCATGTAGCGTAGCGTTGATGTAAGCGGAAAATATAAGTATTTCAATACATAATGGCTAATATTTCACAAAATTGGATTAGCAAACCAATTAGGAGATCATTTTTCCCAATTAAAATTAAGAAAAATAATGATGGCCCCAAATAACATACGTTACTATATTGCACTATGATCATTTTCTTGGAATGACAACCGTTATAAGGTTATCAATAATTAGTCAAGAGCCCTTTTAAATATCTAAAAAAGGTATTTAGCGACATTTTCATAAATATTGATATGCTTCTGGCATTGATGAATGATTAATCAATATGAAAGTAGGGGTCCTTTAAATTTGTTAAAAAATACATTTAACATGAATCCGCTTCTCTTAACATGTCGCTGGTTCCATATAAGATACCCTTTTAATAGACTATAATGACCCTATATTTAGTAAATATTGATTATAAGAAATTGATATAATTATACCGTTTAGTTCGCAATGTGCAGTTATACAGGCAGTCGGGTATTATTAAAAATTACCGGAGTTTCTTTACTGTTAACAGAATTACAAGATTTCCCCACTTTTTATGGAGTTTCATATCTTGTTTTACTATTTCCTGATATAGTGGATACTAATTATAAATAGCTTGAGAATTTTCAGATACATTTTTCCTGCTATTATAGCAATCAAATGAATAACTTGGATCCAAACGGGGGAAAATTGTACCTATGTCTGTGTTGATCTAGTGTACTCGTATAGGTACATGTATGTACTCGTAGAGGTACATGTATTGTTTGCAGTTTCTTTAACTTTGTGTAATGTAAATGTAACGTGTTTTTAAAAAGCTACTTGCTGGTTTTCCGCTTGTTTTCAAACGAATTCTACGAGGTTGTGGCTGTCGTCAATATCCTTACAGCTGGATTGAGTGAGTACAAAAAGTAGTTTTGCATTTATTTGTAAATTTTGAGTATGGATTTCATTGCGCTTGTGATTAAGTATTTACGAATGTAATTGCGGAAGGATTTGTACAAAGCTAATATATTCATACAAAAGTAAAATAAGTACCTATAAACAGTATTAAACGTAGCGTCTTTAGAAAACTCATAAAATAACAAAATGTTTGTATTCTTCCTTTAGTTTTGATGAATGGAGTTGAACAAAAGGCACGTACAGACTTCCTTTAACGACGTACCTGTTTCTAGGCATGTCTGAGGAAAACACCCAGCTATGTGTGCTAGGCTTAATATATAAGTTTTTGTAAAACATGGCGACTTGTTAGAAACTCGTTTGAGCCACAATGGCGAGGGGAGACGATGAAAAACTGACTTTTTTCCTGAATGGATGGTTTAAATGATATTTTATCGGTTTAGAAGATAATTGGGTGAGTGTTGTTTTCGTTGAGCAATAATATATTATGTATCAGGGTACTATCATTTATTTTGTAAACTTGATTTTTTTGGATCCAGTACATTGTAACAGTGACATGTTTGGTTACTCACACACGGTCATTCGATTCCAAACTAGGCAGAGCTTGTACTATGGCATATACTATACATATACTTATTTGAAATATTATTACTAACAGGAAATTATAATATTTGTTTAGCATAGTATTTTAAGATTTAATTGATAATTTTTTTTTGTTACTTTATGTATCCTGCAACAAATCACAAGGTGATTTTCAGAAAATTCAGCTTAGTATCTTTATAGACGACTTTCTCACCATGATTTAAATAGAAAAACTAGGTTGTTGGCGTCTTTTTCCATGAAGGAAAATGGTTGCCATATCTAAACTAACAACGCAAACAGTCAATAACACAAGATTTACAAGTTAGCATCGAGATGAACTTAGCATAGTCCGGATCTAATACCGCCTTGTTTAGTGATCCACAGTAAGATAGCACTATTCTTTGGCATTACGCTGACTTTTAGCTGCGAATTTATAGCTGCACCCAGTACTGAGTCATGTTGATCCTGTTCTACCTGATGTATGAATCAATGATATTGGTTTCGGTTCGTAAACACACGTATGAGAGCCAGATAAATTGAATTAATACCCTATAGCATTATATAAGTGTTGATGTGTTCGGTTGTGTACCATTCGTTTGAAATTTTCACGTGTTAGGACTATTTGACTATGTCATCTCATCATATATCTGGTTATGTATATGTCTGATGTCATACTAAGGTTTAAGTTATATCGTTTTCAGACGTTTATTCGTTTTAATAAGTCATTAAGCAGGGGACCCCCTGTGTTACTTGTGTTGAAGAAATAATTAAAAAAATGCTTAGACAAGGTTTTAGACACCTCTGGAGGCAAGGTCAATATCTGTTTTTTGCTGGAGGAGAAGGGGACAGAATAAGACAAGTATGTTCAAGTTTCAGGTATAGGAAAATGGGAGCACGGATCAAGTGGATTTAGGAAAATATCTGCGCAGTCTCAATTACTAGGCATCCTTAGTAATTAAGACTAACTGAACTCATTATGAGAGATTATCTAAAGAATAATATAGAAAGTAAAATGAAGTAAAGAGATTCACAAAAACAATAATAGTAATCTGAATCTTATAAATGGTAACCTCAATCAAGTTGTCATCAACTAATTAGCAGTTATAATTCATTAGATAGCGTGTCCCAACAATAAATAACAACAGATTATTGTTAAATGGTTCTATTATAAATTAATCCTCCAAGTATTTTTAACTCATAAATTGCATGACCGTATTTGAATTAGAAATAAATTATTTTCTGCAGTTTGATGTTATTTGATTATGAATATTAATGTTATTTTACGTCTGTTGACAGGGATCAGACCCATTACTGCCAACAGACACAATTTAGCAGTAAAGTTTTTATCAATACTTAATTATGAGACAAAACTGTTAACCATTATGTACTATTGCTCCTCCTGGAATAAAAGGGGGCAATCCACCCTCACATAAAATACCCTCAAATAAAATAACTCTTAAGCAAGCAAGGTTACATCAGTTGTTTGTTAAGATGTATTTTTATTAAGTAAAAACTATTTTTATAACACTTATTATGTGTCCACTATCGTACACATACTCTACTTTCTATGCTGCAGCTTAAAGAAAGCGGTATAGTATGTCTGAAATTGGGCAAAATCGTGTTTAGGCTGACCAATACTTATCAAAAGATCGTGATAGACACTCGTCTTTATATTGTGACCATGTATTGTAGCCCAATAATTTACTCGCAGTTGCGAAGACCATCTTTATTTCTATTACAAAAAGACCAAACACTACCTTTATTTCTATGAAAACACATCGTAAATAACATAAAATGTACGCGTAACGATTAATTCAGTTCAGAACAAATACTTGGCCGGTACATTAGCTATAACGCGTGTCTGTGACCAACGCGCTCAGATCGATAGCACTCGCCTGTTTCATTGGGCGACCAATCAGATAATTACTGCTAATCTGTGCCCTCCACGCTTCGCAATATTATTATAAATACTGATTAAATCAACACGTTTTCATTTTAATTATTGTTTGTGGTTTTTACGTTTTCATTTGGAGAATATGTTTTTTTTTTAGATTATTTCTCATGTGCGTAGGCATTGTCAATTTCACTACTCTGGGATAGATGTGTTATATTCTCCTAGGATTAATAAAATTTAAGATAATATGCGAGCCAAAAAATAAATCTGTAAAATGTTTTTTTGACATTAGAAGGATTCTCTACATTTTTACAAACGTAAACTTAAACTACCCACACAAGTATTTTAACTCTATCTTTTCAACATGACTTTTCAGTCAGAAAATAAAGAAAAATCGCGAAGAAAATGTTTCAGGACCTGTGTGTATGTACTTTTTACCTAGTATTTTTTATAAAAAATAAGTTGGTAGTTGAATATTTACAATGATATATTACTTAAAGCAACAATAAGCTAAATTTACACTATATTTACAAATAGATTTTAAAAAATCAAAAAAAAAAGTAACCTAGTAATAGTGTTGTTTTACATAACATGTAAGCGATAAAAACGTATATATTTACTTATTTATTCAATTTGATCCGTGAAAAGTAATCTGTAAGGTAATGAAGAGTGAACGCGTGTTATTGTAAATCGCATCAGCAACTTTGTGATATTAGCATGATTTTATGTGATTTGGTGTCGAATGCTAAATCAATGTGTTTACGAACCTTATCGCGTTTTCTGTTCGAAATTAAATACGTTCTTGTTAATACGCAGATATTTTTCACGATATTAAATGTTATTTTGCCTTTTCAATTTCCTTTTTGGGTTATTTATATCAGATTTTTTTATGTTCATTTATTTATTTTTTTTGCTTTGAACTTAGTATTTGAAATATGAAATGACAAGAATGATATTGTACGTATAGTATAGTATCTTCTTTCGACAACATATTTATGGAAATATTCATTCTGATTTTGAGGTCCACAAAGAAAATGAGTAGAGAGTGGCTCTATCTGTATGTTCTTTGCAGCCATGAAACACATAATAATATGTAGAATTGTGAAGATATTTTCCTAACGAATTCGCAACTCTTATCTGAATTCTATAAAGCCATTTAAACGTATTCTGCAGTTAATATACATAGTAATAATCTATAATGCTAGTTTTAATTACATTTCATTAAGCCAATCTCACGTTGACAAATACAGGTATAAAACCACGCATGGCGCACACATTTAACGTTTTAATTTTCATATTTAATGGTTTTGAACAATTGACGGCAATAAAAACTCTATTCTTATCGTATTAAGAGTGTAATTCGTATGGAGAGGTGCAATCAGCGATGTCGATTGGTTCAAATAATTGCCGTGGTTAGTCTTCATGCTTCTGCGAAGGTTATCGATGTACTCATAACTGTGTTTTTCTAAACTGTATGTAATTTTGTTATGTGTTTTGATGTATGTAGGACAAAAGTGTGTAAGCTTTATATAATGATAAAAGAAAGCTTAGGTTAAAATGTTGTTTTATCAGTTTTTGTAATAGCTTTTTGCCAACGGTTTTTCATAAATCTGGAAATTATTTGGACTAGTGTTGTTTCTAGGAGAGTAGTGTAGTTCCAAGAGAGGAATCGTGAAAACCTTTGGTTTAATAGAAAATCATTCTTCTATATTCTGCCGTAGAACTGTAACAGTAAGTAAGTTTGGTCGTCTACTTTAAAATGAACCGGAAAATGTCTGAAATCATCGGTAGAGTATGTTATGTGAGAGGTAGCAGAGGTAATATCTTTCTTATGAGTGTATAATGTGTACATCTTGACTTGTATTCAGGACACTACATAACAAACAGCCATGATATTACATAACTGTTTTTCCTTCTCTCTTCTGTTCGTGCGCTATTAATGTAGTGACGTAAGAATTACAGATAGATTCCTAATTACAAACAATTGCTACAATCATGTCATTGTATCATCATTATTACTTTTTACAACATTCATCATTGAGGTGACATTTTTTTATCTTATTTTGACGTTCGATGACAGCACGGAATGTTGGGAAATTAGTTTATTATTTATGTTTTTCTTAGTTCTATTTATTGTTTAGGTAAGCTTAGATTCAGTTACTCTTGCACGAAGATAAATGAAATAAACCGTAGTTAATAATCTTTGTGATGATCGCACCAAGAAGCGTTATTTAACTACCCCTCTTTTCGCTGCGTACCCTTCTGGAAGGAGCTCGTGGCTTAGTTAACATCAACCGCGCGGATCGATCTTGAAAGTCTAAGAAGCAGTCTCACCGAAGGTTATCGTGTTTATAACCCAGGTAACTGGGTTTTGAAGGTCCAAAAGGCTGTCGCTCCATGTAAAACACTGGTATTCAGCTGCATCCAGTGAGACTGGAAGTCTACCCAACATAGTTGGAAGAAAGGCTAGTCTAATATCTTTTCGCTCCCTACCCCTATGGGTAAAATGCGTGATTTTATGCATATGTGTATAACAATCCTTGGATATTCTTTCAATATTTTTTCTGTGAACGAATTAACTTATAAAACAATTGGCAAAAGTTATGACTATGCTAGCAAAGATTGTCGCTTTAAGTATTAACTTAACGATTTCAAAGCTTTAAAAACAGGTAATAAAACAGTATTTTCGTATTTACTGTTCGTGTGCATTCCTCAAAGATCAAACAGAACATTTTCGCCACATGCATTCGACATTTGTACTATTAATTATTTTTTCTACAATTTAACACGTCCCAAACAGATCGTTAGCGCAGCACGCATGCGCGGGCGCATGTCGGCACGCGTGTCACCGCACTACGGTAGCCATCTTGGAATATGTAAAAACAGGACTAGCTTCTTTCTGTCAGTATTTAGTATGAGAAATCGATTAAAATGAATCCATACTAATATTATTGTGAAAGTAACTCTGTCTGTCTGTTACTCAATCACGCCTAAACTACTGAAGCAATTTGCATGAAATATGGTATATTTTGATACCCGAGAAAGGACATAGGCTACTTTTTACCCCGGGAAAATGGCGCATTCCCAAGGGAAAAATGGTGGACGAAGTCGCGGGTAAAAGCTAGTATTATATAAAATAATTATACTTTTGCAATATTTTAAGGCAGGTATGTGAAATATTTTTGAAATAACATTAGTAAGTATGTGTGTTCGAATAAATATTATAAAAGTAATAAAATTATATACTTAAATATTTTGCAATCCATACTAATATTATAAATGCGAAAGTAACTCTGTCTGTCTGTCTGTCTGTCTGTCTGCTACTCAATCACGTCTAAACTACTGAACCAATTTGCATGAAATTTGGTATGGAGATATTTTGATACCCGAGAAAGGACATAGGCTACTTTTTACCCCGGGAAAATGACGCATTTCCCGGGAAAATTCAGAAAATTCAACGAAGTCGCGAAATATCAATATTATAATGACATTGAATTAACAAAATTCCGTTGCCATGGCAACTGTTTTAATGGCGGATATGCCTTAGCGCGACTTCGTTATACTAAGAGATGTAAATAATTTTGAGAATATTTTTCGTGAAAAAAAAGCATATTTTATATCATCACGCTACGACCAATAGGAGCAGAGTACCTAACAGTAAAAAGTGTTACAAAAACATTGAAAATTCTGACCCATTCTCTCTTATGTGACGCAAGCGAAGTTGCGCGGGTCAGCTAGTATTTTAATAAATGATTGTTTTGTGACATTTTATATAAAAAAATACTTTTTTTTCCATTTGCTGGCTTTTATTTGAATAGAGGCAATAATTTGATTGTATATAGCTGTGGAATAGTTTTCAAGGTTAAACAAATAGGCACGTGATAAAATAATTACAGTATTTAGTAAGTATATAAAGCAGTAAATTATTCGGGTCATGATGAATTGTACCGATTTATGCTAATTTTAGTTATTTTAAAACCAAATACGCATTTTAGATTATTTCATTACTAATTAATACAAATGATTTAAACTAAAATATAAGAAAACATTTTATTTTAGCAATAGTTTTTCAACAATCTATAGTTAAATATCGATTGGAAATAAACCTACATTTACTATGTATACTTCAGAAAAGTCTCTAAAATTATGTAATGATGATGATATTATGTAACCGGAACATATTTTTTTACCCCTTTCTTTCCCACTGCAGGGCAAGGGTCTCCTCCTGACTAAGTGCGGGTTGGGGACTTTGCATGTCCTCAATAAATGTATTAAATAAATTTTAGGCATGCAAGGTTTCCTCACGATGTTTTCCTTCACCGTTAGAGCAAGTGATCATTATTTCTAATACGTGGAAGGTGCCATATAAACCACTCAGCCATCACTGCTGTAACCGCAACATCAAAATTTTACAATTTCGGGCTTATGAATAATATAAAGACACCCTTCAGCGAAATTAAACTACGGGAAACAGCAAGCATCCCAACAAATAGTTGAGTTCATAATATATGTATGTAGGAGAGTATGATTTTCTGTAATTTGTAAAGTCCTCAAAGTTCCAAATTCTTGGCCACCGTAACCGAACGTAGAGATCATTAATACAATACGACTAGATGTCGACACAGGCTCGTTCATCATTACAATAATTAACAAATAACACAACCTTATTCGAACCTGCGTACCTTCGGAGACATTCCCAGAATTACTGAACAGTTGATGTGTTTGGCATTGGTTAGTTCCGTTAAATTCGGATTTTGGGACCCGAAATTGCGGGTAGGTGAAAAAAATTAGCAAAGTTTTTGGTAAGTTGTACATATAATACTTATCGTGTGTGTGGTTGAAAAATTTTACATGTGTCATACATCATATACGTATGTATGACGCATGTAGAGACTTTCTTTATGTAAGTGATAATTAATGAAAAAAGCGAAACGTTAACTTACTACTAACATGTGAATAACGAAAAAGAATACTTCTTCTCAATATTCCAATAATAAGTTATTTTATTTTATTTCGTTCGCTTAATTTTTTGCGAGAAAAAGTAAGTGATTCTCGACAGTATAAAAGTACGTGCTATTATCTCGTTACTAGTTAGTGTCTACAGGAAAGAAGAGGAACAAATCTTGATAGTTGTATGGTTTTATGTATGTAGGCAGAGGTTTAATAAACCCACGTTTCGCTTTTACCAATGTTAGTCCCATGTAAAAGGGGGCGAGCATATTGCCATATACCAGGCACATTACCAAACTCCTGACTACTATCGAGAAATATTCTAAACTAAATTAGAATAGACCAATAGCACCGAAGTCCCAGCTACTATAGAGAAATAATCTTATTCAATTAGAATAGCCCAATGGCAGTTTGTCCGTCCTGGGAATCCAACCAGGGACCTTGCGTTTAACAGTCAGTTACACTACCGACTGAACTACAGATTCAGTCAAACTAACTAACATACTGTATAAAATAACCTGTGTAACATATAAATCGTTATCAGTGTACACAATATGATTGGATTCAATTAAAGAAACGCTTGAACGCAAACACTCTGCGCGCGCGCAGCCATGACCACACATTAGTTATACTAAATCGTTATATTATTTCATTTACTTATAATAAATATGTTTTCTCTTATCAGCAATATGTATTTTATCAGAAAAACAAAATTGTGGTCCAGAGTTTAAAATGTAAGAAATTCTTCTACTCTACACTAATCTTTGTAACACTTTCACAACTCAAGTGCTGAACCGTTTTCTATTAGCACGGAGATAAAAAAAAAACATTTATTACCAGTCCAGACGTATCACAAAATTATGCTTATAACTACGACAATATGACGATAGGAAATGATCTGGCAGCCTCCGTGGCCCAGTGGTTAAGGTGGTCATCTCGCAACTACCAGTGCATCGAGAATCCATGGGTTCGATTTCCACGCGGAACAAATTTTTGAGCGACCCACAAATAGTTGTTTCGGGTCTGGTTGTATTTTGTGTCCGTTATTTGTATGTTTGTAAAATGTCCCTGCGACACAAGAGCATGAGTTGTCTTTAAAAAAAGAAATCGGATTCTAACCGAAGGAGATGAAATATATTTCATGAGTGGTGTTACTAATTAAAATGAACACGTTTGTCTTTCCTGTTAAGTAGTTTGAACTATTAATTTATTTTAAGTAATATGTGCATATTAGCTAAATATTTAGCCTTTCAGTTACACGTGGAGTGAAAATTAAATATTCAGATTTAAACATTATAAAGTGTTCTGGTGATTGCCGAACAATGCTAGCTAATGCTAAATCAATTTATAATTAAGTTAACTTTAACTATTCCATTCAATACCTATTGTATATATATTTAAATGTAGTATTAATGTACTATTTAATTAAACAGAAAAAATAATTCCGTATTTTGTCAAAAGAAAGAATTTTACCTAATTGAATAATTTGTTATGTAACCATGTATTGTACAATGTATATAATACTTTGTACAATATTTAGACCCAGTCTTACATAGGTATATTGTGATAACCCAGGTAACTGGGTTGTGGAGGTCGGATAGGCAGTCGTTCTATGTAAAATACTGGTATTTAACTGCACCCTGTGAGACTGGAAGCCGACTCCAACATAGTTGGAAGAAAAGCTAGGCTGATTAACTCTCATTTAGACATTATGATATGATTTCTGCTACATATATTTTAACTTTTGAACGAAATATATTCTTTGACGGATTTTCGTACAAATTCTGACGCAATAAGGTAATTTTCAGTTGAAATATATGCTGAAGCATGTTGTATAACTAATGCCCTAATTTGTGTACTAATGTATGTATGTATGTAGCCTTGCATACAAATATTTCCTACTAATAGCATACAAATTACGATACATGTACATTGTTAGTGGATGTTTGTATTGTCTCTTCCGGGATTCGAACACGTTTAGTACAAAGTAAGGTAATGAGTTGGTACCTAAGCAATTGCAATCAAATTTTTGTGAAGAATTTTCATAAGTTTCATGACTTTTGAGCAAGTTTTGATTAAGCTATCCGATGGATAATGAGACAGCAAATTTTTGGAAATATCTTTCAGTATTCTTCCTGATAAGTTAACATATACTTCTTCAGGAGTTTTCTTTAGATTTTGTTTTGGTTATTGAAAATGCATGTAATTCACGGCACCTCTACCTAGACAATAGACCAGGCAGTTTAATAATCTTAAAAAATGTAATAAATTACAATATACAGTTTTATGACAAATTACTAGACAAGAAGTTTCAGCGAAAGGTGCATTGGCTGCGGAATTGTCAAAAGAATTACTTAGCATATGTGTAGAGCATACCTACAGTCCTACATAGTTATACATCTAATACATAATAAAGAATTAGATCCCTATTTTTTACATTATAAACGAACTTGTCTGTCTGTTACGCTTTCACGTCTAAACTACTGAACAGATTTTGACGAAAGGTTCAAATATAGAGTTGAGAAGGAACATGGAAATTCTATACTAAGTCAGAAACCACGCAGGCAAAGTCGCGGGCAAAATCTAGTAATCTATAACTCTTTATAATAGACTAGCTGACCCGCGCAACTTCGCTTGCGTCACATAAGAAAGAATGCGTCAAAATTTTCCCCGTTTTTGTATCATTTTTTATTCGTACTCTGCTCCTATTGGTTGTAGCGTTGTAGCTGATGATATATAGCCTATAGCCTTCCTCGATAAATAGGCTATCTAACACTGAAAGAATTATTCTAATCGGTCCAGTAGTTCTTGAGATTAGCGCGTTCAAACAAACAAACAATCAAACAAACAAGCTCTTTAGCTTTATAATATTAGTATAGATACTAAATAGAGTATGACATCAACTATTTATTGAAATGCGTCAGTTAGGTTTGAATATGAATTAGCATCAATTACTTTATTATTTTATCAGCATACTATAGTCACGATATTGATACGTAAATGTGTAAGGAAGTTATTGCTGATTTATTTATGACTAGCTTCTACCCACTACTGCGTCTGCGCAGAAAATATATCTAGGGACAAGAAGTTTTTTTTTCTGTCCCACTACTGCCGGTCTTCTCCCGAACGAGGGAAGGGTAAGGCCTTGAATCTATCATGCTGGGAAAGTGCGGGTTGTAGACTTTGCACGTCGTCAAGAAATAAAAAAAAAATTTAGGCATGCAAGGTCTCATTACGATGTATTCCTTTACCGTAAGAGCAAGTGATGACTTTTTTTTCTTTTTAAAAGACAACTCCCGCACTAAGAATTGCTCTTGTGTCGCGGGGACTTTTACAAACATACAAACAACGGACACAAAGCACAACCAGACCCGAAACAATTATTTGTGGATCGCACAAATAATTGCTCCGTGTGGGAATCGAACCCACGACCTCCCGACGCAGTGGTATCGGCGTGGCGACCTAAACCACTGCGCCACGGAGGCAGTCAAAACAACAGACTATTTTGTAATACACACAAAACTTCGAAAAGTCATTTGTGTGTTGCCTGGGGTTCGAACTGTCGACCATTTGGGCGGGAGGTGCCAACTTATACCACTAGGCTATCACTGTCTAGAGTCGCCTAAAGTATAATTTGTGTTCATTTAGCTAAAAACCAACCCGCACTTGGCCAGCGTGGTGGACTCAAGGCCTAACCCCTCCCTCATTACGGGAGGAGACACTTGCCCAGCAGTGGGACATTAATAGGTTAAATTTATTATTTTAAGCTAAAAAACTATCTGTGTACTTTATCTAAATGAAAATAGTTCTGTAGTTTTGGCTGGATTGAGTGGCGAACATCCATCTTAAAATTCAGACTTTCGCACTTAAAACCAGTGATCACTTAATCACTACGCCTAACGTGTAGTAAAAATATATAACACAAATTCGATATTTCTTTAATTTTCTATTTAGAAATTAAAATGATTGTCACTACTGTTTTGTGTAACAATTAATCTAGATTATTTACATTTGACATTGGTCAGTCGTAAATATTCATGTGTATTAGAATTTCGCATTTTATACAAAGTTCGCTTTTATACGGAGCAGGAAAATTAATAGGTTATTGTTATCGGCTCATACATATTCATATTTACTTATAAATCATTGGCTACTGATTAATTACTTTGTGGTCAGATGTTCTTCGACTATTTATTGTCTTGAATTGATATAAGTATCTTTATAACTTTAGTAACAGAACTGATATTATATTGATATTATTTGTATAATTTGCGAAAAATTAGTATAAATAATAATAAATAAATTTAACCCATTACTGTCCCACTGCTGGGCAAGGGTCTCCTCCCGTAATGAGGGAGGGGTTAGGCCTTGAGTCCGCCACGCTGGCCAAGTGCGGGTTGGGGACTTTGCATGCCCTCAATAATCGTATTAAACAAATTTTAGGCATGCAAGGTTTCCTCACGATGTTTTCCTTCACCGTTGGAGCATGTGATAATTATTTCTAATACACACATAACTTCGAAAAGTCATTGGTGTGTTGCCTCGGGTTCGAACCTGCGATCACTTGAGTAGGAGGTGTCAACTTATACCACTCGGCTATCACTGCGCTAAATTGCGAAAAATTAGTACTAAATATTTTTTAATAATCAACAATTTAAGTAGTTTTTAATATGTGATTATATTATTATTTAGTTTGCGTATAATAATGACACTCCGAGTATACCACTCGGAGTGTCTTTCATCTAAGTGCGTATATTTTTATAGAAAAGTAGAAAAGACGAAAAGTAGAGATAAAACTGAATCATGCGTGTATTTTGATATAGTTAATGTAGAAAATATTTGATTGTTTGTAGTTCTTGCACCTCAAATAGCTAAACTTATGAAAGTTGATACAAAAATGAAGGTGTAATGAGGCATATTTTCATGAGCTTATAAATGCACTGTTTCAGTTATAGTTAAATAAGAATATAAATTAAGGTCAGAAATCGTGCAAAATTCAAATATTAATGGTTAAGTAACTAATGTCCCACTGCTGGGCAAGGGTCTCCGCCCGTAACGAGGTCGGGGTCAGACCTTGAGTCCACCATGTTGGCCAAGGGCGGGTTGGGGACTTTGCATAGTATGCATACCTTCGAGATCTGTTGTAAACATCTCTCAGGGCATGCAATGTTGCATCATAATGTTTTCCTTCACCGTTGGAACAAGCAAGCCATATGTTCAGCGACTTTTGTAGCTGACTGTACATTATTACAGTACCTAAAGGGTACCTTATTTGAATAAAGTTGTCAAATAAATGTGTTGTATAAATTAATTGGCGAAATGTAGTATAAACAATATAATCACGTTTTAAGGTCACTACGTAATTACGCGTTAATTTAATATAGAAACGTCCAGATTCATTATTATTTATAAATGTATTTATTTTAATAGTTCCTCAAACAATTGCAAAGTACGAATTAAACAATATTAGGTGGGCCCTTAGTTACATTATACAGTGAATACTTGTTTGTTTGGACTTGTCCAATTGATCGTTACTAACCAAAAATGGCTGGAATGATTTGCATGAAGTTTAGTAGAAAACTATTTTTTTATCACGGGAAATGTCTTGATGAGGTAAACATCATGGTTACAAAGAAATTAAAATTAGTAAAACCATAGTGGTACATATTTTGTGAAAAAGTTAAATAATCGAATTGTACGTAAGTATGCGTATTTTGTTTAATCTCTTGCTAGGTAAAGGTCTCCTCCCGAATTGAGGGAAGGGTTAGGCCTTGAGTCCACCAAGGTGTCGAAGTGCAGGTAGCGTGAAATAAATATTTTTTAAGCATAGTTGTATTAAAATTTCATGGGCATTGTATGTGTATTTTATAATAGGTATAGTTTTAGTGTATTTGTAAAGATATTTGCAATAAAAAATATTTTATTCAGCTGTTAAGTCTCGTTTTGATTTCGTAACTGTATTATTCTGATATACCGATTAGCATTGAAATCAACGTTCAGAAAAAGTAAATAGATCGTAAGAAATGGTCCATGTAAAGTATTTACAATCGTAATAAGAAATTAATTACAATTATCACGCAGTTTACAATAGTTTAACGATTCTTTGTTCAATCGTTTTTATTTGAGATGAAAAACATCAGCTATGTCTGTTATTTATAATTTGTTGACATGAAACATTTTAATGATACCTATTCCTATTGTGTAATTAGAATTATTAGATTAGTATTCAAATTACAGGAAAAAATATTAATTTTCTATTGTCTGGAGAAAATGGATCAGAATAACCCTAAGAAGCTGTAGTAGATGATGGTTAGGTATAAAATAAATAGCTATTTATAGGTACCTGCTTCAGTTGAAGTAATTTTTTTTAAAGGCCGATATAAATCCATTTTACTGTCTGCTGTTTATGCCAAATGTTTGAAAAATATTGATAGATGCATAAGTGTAAGAATAATAGTTAGAAATACACTAAAAGTATTTAGTTTATTCCAATATTGTAAGTATGAGTGATAAGGTTACCATTAAAAACGCAACACCTACCTATATCAACGAAACTTGGTAAAGAAAGCTTGGTAGCTCGAAGAGCCAAGTTCAAAAAAGGTAGTAACATATTCTAAATAAATATTTTCATGCCAAAGAAAATTGTTGGGATGGCAGTATGGCGTTATTAACCTCTAAAACATGAGAAAAAAGCGTGTTTTTATTTATGCATGTAAATAACACCTTAAGTTCCTTATTGCTTAATCCTTGAACACTTGCGCTAAATGGAAGATAGCCTTACAATAGATCCTAATTGGGACTTAGAAATCTTTGCATAATCATCCTTTTCTACACAACGTTATATGCAATGAGAATGGCAGCTGTTTATATAAACGACGTATATAACCTCAAATAGTACATAAAACTCGTAGAAATTATCGTATAGTTCTAGGTTTAAAGCAACAAAGTTGCAGCTTGCGATGACACCATGTCAAAGTAAAGCAAAGATGTAATTAGCAACTTTGTAGATTAAACGATGCGTCATTACTGATTTTTATATGGATAAGTGAGACTAGAGAATAAATTTTTATCCTAACCTAATACAGTGCAAGTAAATGTGTGTTTATTTGACTTATTTTTCACATGATTTTTTTTTATCTTTTTAAAGACAACTCCCGCACTAAGAATTGCTCTTGTCTTGCGGGGACTTTTACAAACATACAAACAACGGACACAAAGTACAACCAGACCCGGAACAATTATTTGTGGATCGCACAAATAATTGTTCCGTGTGGTAATCGAATCCACGACCTCCCAACGCAATGGTTTGGCGTGGTGACCTAAACCACTGCGCCACGGAGGTAGTAAAAAAAAAAATTGTTGGATAGATTTGTATAAAATTTTGCAGTGTGAAAGATAGTGTGGGATAGACAATCAGAAAATTTTTCCTGCGGGCGCAGGCATGTTCTTTCTGAAATTTTGTTCTTATTGCAAACTTTAGTCGGCGATAAGAATAAATTATTCCATTTATTTCCTTCTGTTTACATAATATTTCCTCGAAATGTATTTATTTAGAACATGATTTAATAAAAGCAGGAAAATAGTTTTAATTGGCTTTATTTATTAAAGAAGTTGTTAACACATTAAGATTTTTAAGACCAATCACCTGATTTATAAGGCCGGCATCGTACCTAATATAATACTACATACGTCAGAATAGAAAGAATTGTTTAACTACTTCATGGCCTGTCCTAGGAATTGGTACAAGACCTAAAGCCTAGGGTATATTAGAAAAAAAAAACAATTTGTTAATTTTTTTGACTGTCCCATTGCTGGAGAAGGGTTAGGCCTTGAGTTCAAGTGCGGGTTGGGGAATTAGTTTATTTTATTAATATAAATTATTTTAGATTGATTATATAACAATTACGATTGATAAATAGGTAATATTTTGTTTAAATATATTATTAACTATGTTATCTTTCATTGATGACGCAAGCTACACCTACATTCATTAATGATTATTTAAAATTATTGATCAATTGTATAAATATGTACCTGGCTGTATATTTATGAACAAAAACATATGTACAGTTTTGTCAATGTCATTGTGTAAGAGATTAAAATTAGTTTTACGTGTTATATAAATATTAATACAAAAATTCTATTATCCTGGTTTTATATTGTTACTAGCGGACCCGACACACGTTGTCCTGTCTATACGTAAAAAAACCTTGTTCAACGGACAAAATTGTGAATCTAAACAATTCTCAGATCCCCTTGAACACACACAAAAAATTTCATCAAAATCGGTCCAGTCGTTTAAGAGGAGTTCAGTGACATACACACTTACAGAAGAATTATATATATAAAGATATACCTAAACATATTTATTAGTTTACAGATGAGATATTGCTGGTTTATATAAATTACTAGCTGTACGCGACTTCAGCCGCGTGAAAACATTTCTAAGGGTAAAATGATTATAAACTATCTGTGTATTTCATAAAAAAACATTCGAAAGTTTTTGCGTGAAAAAGTAACAAAAATATGTTTCTTACTAACACAAACACACGCATTTAAAACATTAGTAGGATTATGGCAGGTTATTAAACTATACCTCTATCATTAAAAATTTTAACAAAATATATCCTCCTAGATTAACGAAATATATCCTCGTTTTAAAGAAGGATAAAATCAGTATTTTCCGTAAAAAGAAAGCAGGACATAATTTAGCTATTTAAAAATATTATGTTTCTATCGTGACTAATATTAATAGGTATTGCATTTTACGATTTAAACATCGCAATAGAACCATTTTTTCATGTCAATAATAGTAATTTTTCAACAAAAAAAAATTGAAAACAGTTCCGTATAGCTTTGAACAACAATTAAAACGACAGATGTTGAATGAAGATAAATATGAATATTCTAAATTGTATAAATACTATGTGACAGCATTTCATCAAAAACGGTTCATTGGTTAGATAATAAAATCCAAAAAATAGAACCGTTTTCATTCCATAAATCGGCAATGGTCAATAACTGTTGAAATAATCGGTTTTATTTCTATACTATTTATTTAATAGGTATATTGATTGTCCTGTTTCTATTCAACATAGTAATTTACATGTTAACGTTGTAAATTAAGACTAAATGTCAAATTGATGACGGCAACATGTAGTTAATTTGTATGTTTAAATGAATAATTTGAATAAAATAGCACCTACATTGTAAAGATGATTAATATAACTCTTTTTATATTAATTTAGACGTCATGGAATAATCGTGTTGGATTCTTATTAGAATCGTGTTCGTGATAAATGAAATTAAATGCAGTATAGCTTTACAGATATTGTAGAAGAAACGGTTTTAAAGATTGTAACTTTGGCAGTATTTTTCGTGTTGGTATGTTACGCTGACAATTGCTGGTAACGACGGCGGTCGTTTTCGCCAATGATGGACAGAAAATAATTACCTTTCTTGATGTAAAAATATTTGCAAGTATTTAGTAGTTATGACCAGGGATTTTGTTAACAGTCCTAAAAGACTACCTTGTGCAATTGTATCGTGGGGAAATTCTATTGGAATGGTTGCATTGAAATCATTGACAGAAATCTGTCAGCTGACGTATTCTCCTGTTAAATCTATAGCAACTTACTGTTAGGAGATCCAGCTCTGAACATGGGATTCGGCGCCATCCAAGGGAAGGCTCCGAACGGCCAGGACGGCGGCGGCGGGCCCTGGTACAGCCTCGGCAGCAGCGGCTGCGGCACCACCACTCCTCCCCTCGTCTCCAACTCCTCGCCATCTCCCCCCGGGTCCCGCTCCTCGCGCTCATCGACGTTGGAGTCCACATCCTCGATGTCGACGTCGCTGTCGTCGGTCTCGGGCGCCGCGTCCGTACTCTCCGCGTCATTGCTGTTCGTGTCAGCTGTCTCCTTCGGCGGAATGTCCGTCTTACTGCCCAGCAGTGAGTCCACGCTGAACGATATCCTGCCTTTCCCGCCGCTGTCGGCGGTCTCGGCACGCTCGCATTCGAGCGACGTCTTCATTTCATCTGCTCGATGACATTACGACACCGATCGATTATAAAATCAAAACGACATCTTTGATTTTCTTTAAATTGAATAATCTCACAACCAGATTTCGGACAAAATTAACAATTTAAATGCACTCAGTAATTAAGTTCATATGTCCCATTGTTAATGACGATTACTCATGTAAGCAATTTGTGTTTGTTAATTCGTCCCATTGTTTGACCACTACGTAGCAATGTGTAATTAACCAACGCTATTTGCAAGTTTCCGTCCGAATTGGTTAATTTACAGATGGTTCTGCACACCGTCCTTTTGCACTGCACGTGAACGAGTTCAGATGTGAAAGTCGAGTCAGTACATCACAAATGTATAAAAGAATCAGCACAATTACAGCACTCGTAAAATTTTAAATTGGAGTGCAAATCGGAACGTGTTGTCGCGAAGCGCGGCGCGTTCGAAAACTTGCGAATGTGTTCGGAAACGAGCGATATCTCCGCGTAATGATTCGCGTGGAAGCGCGGTGAAAATCGCGCCAGTATTGGGGCGCAGTTGTCGGCCGGACCGCCTCTCCTCCCGGCACGCCGACAGAGATGCAGCTACCGACCGAGGAATTTTAATAAGCGGCGCGGAGCGAACGAGACGACGATACAATCCGACATGTGTGTAAACGCGATATTGAGTAGGCGGGGTCCGTCGCGCTCAAATTAATAGTCTCTACGGAATACGCCTTATACTGTTGCACTTTCACGAGTGACTTTGAGCTTTATCTGTTCACGATAAGGTCGGATTTGTGTCGTGTTGGTCAACAATAAAGTGACGTAACGGAACCGAGCGTGTTGGATTGCAGCGGCTATTGTGTTGAATGAAAAAGGAGTAAATAGACGGGTGCTGTAGGCGGCGTAGAGGGGACTTTACGATTTAATTATTCGCGAATGCGGAGGCATTTTGTAGCGAGCTAATGTCTCATTGTCTCATTAATATCTCGGGCGGGGCGGCCATGTTGATTTGTTTATGACACGGGCCGAGTAGGTGAGGAGCCGTGAGGTTTTGTTGTCAAGTTCCGAAACGGAGATTCACTGCGCCCGCCTGACGGTCTGCAATACTAAATTAGTTTAATACCAACAACATGTCTCCATTTAATTTGTGCTTCTGCTGGAGTTTCAACCGAGTTGTTCAGCCTTTTGAGAGATGCAAATTTTGGGAGTGCAGCTAGTTGTCACGAAAATTTAATTGCAGTTTTAGATAAAAATATCCCTCTTTCTTGTCTCTATCAGAAAGTGTTTGTAAAAGAAAACCAAATAGATAAGGAAACAACAAAACGAAATATTTAAAAAATCAATGAACACAATAACAAAAAGAAATAATCCAGAATCAAATCATTAGCGCCATGTCACTTAACAGTTAATCGCATTACACAGATATCTACAATCTCTTTGTGCATCGGCCAAAAAGATTTTTCTCCCACTTCCTTTTCTATTCTAAACTCTATTGCTCACTAAATAAGATTGAAAAGCCATTGTTCCGCGAAATTGACAGCGTCAATTCGCAAATATTACAAAAGACGATGTGTCCCTTGATTTGTTCACAGTAAAATGAACTTTATCTCTTTGCAATAAAGTATAAATATCGTTGTGTTAATTGTCCTCATGTCCCCTCACCCAATTAATGTAATTTAATAGCACAGAGAGATTAACGTTTGGCTTAATTGAAAGAGTATAAAGACATATTTACGTTACGTTACACGAAACGATGGACATTCACACATTAATATTAAGACTTTAACAGGTATTGAAATAAAAATATACGAACATGAATCTTATATTAAAGTGTGGTACCAAAAAAATAAATTTGTATACTTACGCATCACTTACTGCTTTTAGAATTTTGGGAACGTTTTATTTGTTGAATAAATGTGTTTTTCAAGTTCATTTTAAAGGTCTTCTAGCTAAGTGTTACGGAACCCTATCAAATTAAATAGGTAAATCTATTGTGTGAGTAGTGACATCATTCAGGTCATACAAATAGAATAGAATTATATTTTATATGTATGTATATAATGTTTTAAATTTTTGGCGTGAAATAGTCGAATAAACTTCCTGGTTGAAATAATGTTTATTGTGTAGAAGCTACTTACAATTTTATGATACTTTTACGAAAAGAGTCGTGTGAAGGCGTTTCCTAGTAAAAGATCTATGCGTATTTAAACTTATCTAAACAAAGTAATGTATTAGATCATGACTATAGAACGCATCTGAAAAACTTGAAATTTTCCACATCTCAAATATTTTAAACACTCTTTATAGACATTTTAAAGCAATTAAAATTTTACCATTCTGAAACAAAATACCCACTTATTGTCTCTCTCATCAGGGTCTCCTGCGATACGAGAGGGGATTTGAAAAGGCACCCCCAACGAGGGTATTGTCTCAATAAAAACTTCATTCGGGTATAACCGCGGCAACTGATAGTCTATTTCTAAACGTAAGCTAAGTATGTACACATAACGATGTCAGTTTATCCTAGGATTTGCGTGAAAAATACTCAAAACACGATCATCCCGTCAGATACACGAATAATGGCGCTAAGACGTCACTTGTCAAAGGGTCTTGACATCAAACAACTTTGTTAGATGTCAAAGATTGCAAGCGTATAATTGCCAATTATATCTGAGTTTTTATATGTACGTTCATTTTGCAGGACGTTTGTAAGCTTATGTATCTAGTTACTTAGTTGTTATTTATCTGCGTATCTGAGACAAAAAAGAGGGTTTATGTATATTTTTTTACTGTAGATTATTTTCAGGTAACAAAAGACCCATTTTGCAAGATTTTACTAAAAAACTTTGTTTTAGATTTAGAAAAATCGTATTAATTGTTGAAGGTAATACATTTATTTTGGTAGATTGTAGTCCGCAAACTAATAGTGTGTATGTTGTTAAGACTAAAAAAAACTAGAGTCTAGTAAAAACAATATCAACCAATGACATTAACCATTTCACACCGCAGCGAAATTAAACGAATCGTTTAAAGAAACGTTTTTTAATATCAATAAAAAGCGAAAGTTTCCCTCATTTTCGCGAAAGACCCTCTCGATAATTTAAGACGTACTTAATTAACGTTTATATTATCATAAATAAATTGTAAGCGGTGCCTACGGGGTACGCAATAAAACGTAGAGATGCGCTCAAGAAATATCCTTAGGCTTAAGTGAAATTTACACTGAAATAATACGCGAAAACGCCATCTTTTTAAATAACGACCTTCATATTCCGAGTGGGGAGGACAATTTAGAAGAGATGAGGGATTCTCCGGTTTTTTTTTATTATTTTTATTAAAAAGTCGCCGCGATGACAGCGATAGTAAGTGGGGGACCGGCCATTACTCCACGAAATGAGTTTTCAGTTTGCCGTTTTTTTTCGACGCCTACAGGATGAGTTTTCGTGAGAGGAAATTTTATTAAACACTTTATTCTTTAAGTCTAGGTAAGTTAAGTTTTAGGTGAAACGTTAATAAATTATTTATGAGTCAAAATGAAAATATTTTTGAGACCTTCTTCTCTTCTCCACCAATATTGTAATTATTATGTTGTAAGAATATGACAAAATATTCGGATGTTTATATTAAACAGTTTTCTAGAACAGTTCATAAGTCACGAAAGTATCACGAAGTAGAAAAGTGATATATTTTCAATATATAATTCGATTGTGTTTTATTTTCACGTACACAAACGAATAGCAATCGCTTATTTAAAATGCAACTAAATCGCATTCAAAATCAAAATATTTAAGTTACAATAATACATTATTTCATGCACATACATGCACGTTACTTACGTACTTTCACGTACAAACTTTCATCCTTATATTAGCCTCTTAGGATTTTACTTAACCGCTGAAAATTATTGTGGAAAGCTGTGGGGAAAGCATTTCGTTCAGCACTGGGATAATGCGGGCCAATCGTAGTAGCAATGAAATAGTAGCAATGATTTATTTTTGAAAAAGCGTATGTTTAATATCTTTGCTATCATATTCAAAATTTCATCTCAATCGGTTTATAAATTTCGCCGTGATAGCGTAAGAGGAAAACGGTCAGGTTTTCGTATTTATAATTTTAAAGTATGGCTTTGCGGATGGAAATATAACTGTTACCAAAATAAGCGGCGAATATTACGTAATGTATTTGTTCGAGAGTGTAATATTTGACTTGTGCTAAATTTATACTTTATTATTTGCAAACCGTGGGCCTTACTAATTTAATTAACTGGTTTTACTCGCAATTGTTCAATAATTAGTGAGTTTTTATGTTTCATTGGTGAGATGTGCTGTAGATGTGGGATTTATTTATTTTATTGATCCTGGTCTTCAATATGACAGACTTGTGTCGGGAGACATTACAAAATTACTATTAATGGAAGTTTAACCCTAAGCAAAAACTAAATTATAACCCACTTACTCATGACGCAACGTGAACAATTCAAATCGAAACCAGTTTCCAATTTTGACAGTCGATACTATAACTTCAGCTTGGTACCATTATCTCGGAAAGAGTAGAATAAATATGAAAGGAAAACGTTTTTTTTTATGAAATATAATTTCCCGGGAATAGACATCAGCCTGTATCTACGGCCATAGAAAAGCGGTAACGTAATAAAACGTGCGTCGCGAGGTCTTACCGAGTTTGTGTCTTACCGTGCCTTACCGTGCCGTGCCGTGTCGTACTGCGTCGCTACTTCACCGCTGTCATCGTAAAAACATTGTCGCTTTAATATTCTGCAATTACCTCTTAGTTCACGAGGTTTTTTAGGAGTACTGCTATTTGATGCTGCTGAGATGTTTCAAAAAGTTCTACTTAGGTACATTTTTTTACTACTAAAGTAGTAAGCAAGCTAAGTAGCTATCTTATAGTAAAGGGTCACCGTAGCTTATGAAAATTTACGACAGCAGAGGACGTTTGTATCAAAACGATTGCACTGATCTTTTCAAAAGATTACAAGAAAGTCTAATCATATAGAATTGTGTTAATGACTACCTCCGTGGCGCAGTGGTTTAGGTCGCCACGCCGCTACCATAACGTCAGAAGATCGTGGGTTCGATTCTCACACCAAAACAATTATTTGTTCGATCCACAGATAGTTGTTTCGAATTTGGTTGTATTTTGTGTCCGTTGTTTGTATTTTTGGAAAAGACACCGTCAGACAGAGTCCCTGCGAGATAAGAACAATTCTTAATGCTGGTTTTCAAAATTGAAAAGATAGAAATCGATACCGTATGGGGCATTGCAACCGCCTAGTCTGCGTTGGACAACAGCATTCTACCTCAAAATAAACACAGGAACACTACGCCATCAATATTCATATAGTAGAAAACAAACGAAATTACGTGAAAGGAAGAGTATTGTACATAATGTAATCTACAATCGTTCGTTATGATGGGCTGTAGCCGTCCATTGTGCTCATAGCGTCTTCTGGATAGAATAATAGTACTGCAATGACATCTATATCCGTGGATTGAACTGTTGTATTGATACGTTTCTAAACTGGAATTTGGATATTTGATAACCGTATCTATTAACCGAAGTTACCAAACGATGTAAGAATGGTTTAAGCTTCACATCCTTTTAGCAGAAAGCGCAATAGTCAGATAAAGTCAGATCATTTGACTACGCAGCATAAAGTAACCTACTTACAGATAAACAATTTTCTTTTGCATAAAAAAGGGCGTAGCTTTTTATAAACTAGAAACGCATGAAAATCTTATGTATTTTTATCTTTGTCGATCACCTAGATTGATCTATGACTACTAGGTACTTATTAAATAAGGTATATCTTTTAAACCTAACATAAAAATAATAGGAAATCAAGAGCTCTACATAATATATGTCACGAAAGTAAGCAAATACTGAAAAACTGTAAATCTGTGTCAAAACGGGCTTGTTCTTCACATTAACACCTTTTTTTCAACTTCATCCTAAAATATTTTACTGTTTCTCGAATTCAATAAATTTCCCACTCAGTGGGGTTTATTAGGTTGCGACAAACTAATGCTTATTTAATAGAATAATATCAATGATTATTGCTAAGTTTACGATGATAAATGCGAATAATAAAGAGAAGGGAAACGTGCGTACCGACTGAAATTATTGCCGCCATTTTATTGGGTTGCCAGCGCTGAAAACGTTTTATTTTTAATTTATTGCTTCTTGCAATCATCGTTTTATGATTTCGACAAAAACTTTGTACTTTTCTCATAACAAGATTGATAGGAAATGGTTTTAGAAAGTCTATATATTCAACTATGAAACATTTTCTATTATTTAGTGAAATGATTATGAAATCTACCCAAGCTGAGAAAAATAATGATACTTAAGTACTTAAGATACCCTACTGTTCCAAATATAGAATATGACAAATCTCTAAGTATGCGTGTATAGCATTAAGGTAAAGGATGTAGACGGCACCCAACAACAAAAAAAATATCAGCTACCACCGCTTTGTTGTGGAACAGATAAAAATAAACCCACCTTGTTAAGACGAGTCGTGTTTAAAGCCCGAAAACAAACAGCGTACCCTAAAACAACCAAACATCAAGTCTCCACTTAACCACATCACTTAACAAAACCATTTTAAATAGATACCCTGACGACTACTCTCTAAAGGAATTTCTTAAACGGTGAAGGGTCTATTTAATCTGGACGCATTATACGCCCAACAAATATTGTCCGAACAAAGAACGTGTAACAATCTTTTAAAAAGAATAGGGAAGTGTAACAAGTTCGATTTTCAAATAGACGGGGCGCCATTGGTTAAAGGAGATTATGGCGTTTTAAGCGCCATTTTGTGTTTGTTGTGTTCGAAAATGGAACGGTGTGATGTTTTCAAGTTAGCACCTTTTACTGTATGTGCGTTCAGAAGCGTCGTGTGTGGTCCGCGACTGATTGCCGAGACGCGAAGTGCGTTCCGAATTAGCTCCTCACTCGATTGAGTAATTTTGTTTGTTCGTTTTAATGGAGAATCTGAATATATTTGTACATTTAATTACAATGCACGAGCTCCCGTTATCTTCTCTCAGGCGGACAGAAATTTGCTTTGTAGGCATAAATTAACGAATTTTAATTCAATTGAATGAACAATCTAACAATGATAATGGAATGAAAAGTTAATGTCCCCGAAACTCAAAAATCCCGACTTCTCAAAAAACACCGACAAGAGATTTTTTTAAACATATTTCATAAATATTTATACAACAAAAGACGACAAGATAATCCAGACAGTTTTTAAAATCGCATTGATCGAGTCAATTTTCAACGCGTGCTCGGAGACATGTGCAAAAAACATTTTTTTGTCAACAAAAGACGTCATTACACCTTTTGATATACGGACGCTCTTTTGAGAACATGAAAAAAATATCAATGATACCTACTACAAAAAGGGGAAAATTATCTTAAATTTATATCTGATCCTTATATCTCTAGTATTAAGTGCTAGAATGCTTGTATTTCGATAACTTTGATAGCAAATGCTTAATGGTTTTACGTTTTATATGACATCTTCTTTCCCGTGAAGATGTCTAGATAACATTAGTGGCTTATAAACGGTTGTTCGTTCATTTCAATGGGGTCCATAGTCCCATATAAAAGTCTTTAAAGCAAGGGAGGTCATGAATGGATGACGTTTTTCCATAGAGATGATTCTTAGTTGATAAATACGCGACTAATCAAATTATTTATGGCATTAAATCGTAATAAAATGTTGTGAACATCTGCACGGTGGAGTTTTGATGCTTTTGTTGTGATCCTGTTTAGAAATTAATATAAAGGGTTACCTTTGATTTGATATGGTAGGTTAGAATTATAATGGTTTAACTGAAATTGGATTGTCACCATCTAAACTGTCCCGTTTCAAGGGTTTTTTAAATGTCTTTACGCTTTTTAGGGCAAAAAACCTTGAGCAGAATTCAAGTTACAATAATTTGAAAAAATGTCATACAAAACAAATTTAATAAACTTCGTGATATTGTTGCGTTTATTTTTTTCGTATTGCAGTTCTTCTGGCAGTATAATAATACTGGCATCATTTAAATTCATTTACCACCTCCTTAATCTATTCGAATGCCAATTCAAATTCAGAGGGCGATATCACGGCGCTATCGATTCAAATATCGATTTGAAATATCACGTGAATTGTCGAATGCTCTATATTTGGCACATTGAACGATTGAACGAACATTAACGCCACACCAACAGGGTAAACGGTCCCGTTTTCACCTCATTAAGCCCAAGTTAAGGACCCTATTATGTACTTTATGTATTCCTAAATTACCCATCACTTAATAGGGTAGCCAGGAACGGGGGAGCTCTCCCTACGACCGTTTTAAAATGACCTTCCTCCCCCCTCCGTGCCTGTAATTACTCATAGAGAGTTTGGTAACTGATGGTGTCCATAGAGGTCTATTTAAAATGGATAATTATTATAGGTGGGGTGTTTTAAAGTGTTCGTATGATTACTGGCCTGTTCAAATTTAATGCCCGTTTCTCTTTAGCGAGTTTATGTAGTACAAGTTTGGAAATTGGGTGATAAGTAGCTATATCGATGTTATTGTTCACTGATATTTATGGTCTGAGCAATCTGATAAATGATGATTCATATTTACGTAATTACTTAGTGACGCTTTCTAAGTACATTTAATTCATCGAATAAAATAATACGACTATAAAGTTTAAGGCATTCAAGACAAGTCTTTGTTATTGCCTTGATTATAAAATGTACGGACTCGGATGTAGAGAGGTTGGGAGATTTCCTTCATCTGAGAGGTAAAAAAATAGTATTTTTGGCTAACAAGAAAGCAAAGAGAATACTTGAAAAGAAGAAAAAAAGAAATTACACCTCCATGCATACAACTCTACCAAAACCAACATTAAAAAGTTCCATGCACCAATGAAAAATGGCCAGTAATTTGTTTATTTTTTACACATTCGAAAATAGAACATCATATCGAATGTAAGAATGAAAAATTTACCAAGACCACATTCTTAAGTGGCAAAATGACATAGCTAAAAATGGAATAGATTTAGGGTGACCACGATTCACGGGCATTCAGGGCCATTCAGGGGCATTCACGGGCATTCAGGGGTATTCACGACTGATATTAGAAACCCAGATGTCTAAACAACAATCGGTCGAGGCGACTTGTGAGTCCTTTGTGTGCTGTGACAAACGTACACCTATTGTTGGACTGTCCCATTATTAAGAAGGTACTTAATATACTACTAGCTAGGGTGGCAATGAGTGAAGTGGTTTGTTTGTTAGTTTTTGTAATTGTAAGAACAATTATTTTTGGTTTGGTTACATACAATTATTATTGTATCTAACTGGTGTGCATGTTTTCAAGTTCAAGAGTAATTTAATTGTTTTTTCTTTTTATTAGGTACTTCCTTTCCTATGGTAATATTGATCTTCGAAATTAAACCTAAATAAATACGCAGCAATATCTGATAGATCACCTTTATATTGTAATTTGAATGCAAGTTGAAAAGTAATATCGAACAATCTAAAATAATTATCATTTTTTGTGACATCTTTAAAAATGTCTTTTTATTGTCTTGAAATTTTCCCTCTAAATTATGTTTCCGACAAATAAATAGCGTCATAGTCACCCTACACCAAAAACGTCAGTGTCGTACGTACACGCCATTCACAGTCGTCATAATGACCGGCTGATAGCCGTTTAAAAACGAATTTGCTCACTTCTGCTACATTAAACAATCATTCACTCATTCAAGTCATTCACGACTAGATCACATTCACATTTTGTATTAGCTGCGTTACTTATATTTAATATCTGTGGGGGAGATTTGATTCATATTTGAGAGAGATTTTATGATAGTTTATTTAGTAGATAAGGTAGTAAAAAAGCGTAAAAAAAAATCTAATAATTCTAATTACCGGTTGAGTAATGGCGTCATCAGCCTAGCCTTTCTTCCAACTATGTTGGAATCGGCTACCAGTGTTACCTCATGCAGCTGAATATCAGTATTTTACACGGAGTGACTGCCTATCTGACCTCTACAACCCAATTACACGGTTATAACACAAAAGCCTTTGGTGAGACTGGTTGTCAGACTTTCAAGCTTCTGACTACTGTTAACGACTGTCAAAATTCTTTGAAAACAACAGCTGAGACCCACAATAAAACGTGCTTTTCAAAACACGAAGGTACTCTGTAATACTCTGTATGCATAATATGGTCACCCATCCACAGATTGATCTCGGAAAGCGTCACTTTACTTGTGTCGTGTACTTAGCCACGAGTACTTTCAGCTTTTTCTAACAAATATGTTCGTTACAATAAAATCCGTTATTTGGACTAAAGAATGTTATCGGAACAGGAAATTAATTTGTTATTACCAAGTGTACGATAACGAAATAAATGTTTTGAATTAATTACAGGAAAAGTTCTAATTAATGCAGGAATAACTGTTGCATTAATTAATATTATAAGTTATTACGTATGAACTATATCTATGTAGTTAACTAGAGTTATTGCAAGATTTAATTAGTTTAAAAAACGATTAAACATGCAGTTATAAAAACAGGAAAATGAGCGTAAAAATCTATAATAATGTAAATACTTATTGTATTCATGAAAATTTATATTGGTATAGATTGTTGCACAAAATATCACTTTATTCTCTCTATCTCTTCCATGCTATGAATCACATATGGTAGTGGGGTCAGCCTTCTTAATCTTTCTCCTTCACTTCGCTCTGTCCTGGACATCGTCTTCGGAAACCTCACACTCACTCATATCTTTTTCACTACAGTTTCCCATCTTGTTTTAGGCCGCCCTCTGGATCTACGACCGGGGAGGAAAAGCTGTAGGTCCTCCTCTTGACATATCTAGCCATACATTTGATAAACTTTATTCTTCAAGTTTTGATAATAAAAGTCTAAAATATACGTACTTACCGTGTGTATTTTTATCATTATAGTAAAGTTAACCTATGACAGAAAGCGTATTCTCTACATTCTTGCAAAACTTGAATTAATATCTGTTAAAATGATCATCGCGAAGCTAGCTGATAACAGCCTTACTTTCTGAAAGCTGAAGGTAGCCACAAGCAACACCGCATTGTTAGGCTTCAAAAAACTAATTAGACACGTGGCTAAATTAAGGAAAACCCCTACTTCATACGCATATTTTGTCACAATCTTAATAAAAACAGGAACTCAGATTTACGTCATATTCATTATCGCAGTATTGCAAAAGTTATAAATAATTAATCCAAATATTATCCTCAGTTAGCCTAACATTAGCGATAGACCGGTTAAGTTGTTCGCCACACCACTACTATTGCGTGTGCAGGTCGTGAGTTCGATTCCCACACGGAAAAAAATGTTTGTGCGATCCACAAATAGTTGTTACGGGGCTGGTTGTAGGTACTTTGTGTCCGTTGTTTGTATGTTTGTAAAAGTCCCCGCGACACAAGAGTAATTCTTAGCGCGGAGTTGTCTTAAAGTAAAGCTGAAATTAAAAAAAGAACACTTAACAATAGACAATAGAAAAAAAAGTGACATAAATTAGTTGTGTAATAAAAAAGCTTTTTAAGGCATCAAAAGTGGCCATTACTTTATTTCAAAATAGAATGTACCAAAACGAAATGTAATAAAAAGCGTTGGAACGTATATTGAGTGAGATTCGATGATCATTCGTTTAAACACATTATGCCGGAGCTATTATAGGCCACTTTGGCACCCCTATACAATGCAGCAGCTAGGGCTGACGCGACACACAAATGGGATGAATACAATTGATTTTTAGGGTTGTGCTTTTTGATTTTTTTATTTGAGTAACGATTAAAGATTTGGTGTACGAAAATTCTACATTGTGAGAAATGAGAAATTTATTTATACAAATTGTGAATCTACTTTTACACATATACGGTACGCTTTAGGCTAAATTTAGTTATGAATAAATGGTAAAATCGCTTAAATGGGAAATAATGACATCAACGATATAGTCATGTGGAAGTAACGAAATAACCTCAAAACAATTTAGTCATTTGCGGTCATACATTCACATACAAATTCGCGCCATTTATAATAAACTGTAATGACGCGTTTATCGCTGTCTACGTGACTTTTAAATACATATTAAAATAAATAACTGATGTCATTAAATAGGAAGACTTTTTAGTCATTAGAATTTTTCCATTCATGCGTCAGAATTAGTTTAAAATTTCTTTTATTCAAAACTACTATCTTTACATTTGTAGCAAAGGTCCAAAGATATGACTATGACTATTTCAATTAGGTACGTACGAAATAAATGATAATTCGAGTTTGAAAGCTTATATCCAAAGGTTCTCCGATTCTCAGATTTAATCCCTGAATTTGGACCGACAATAGAATCCGTCATAGAAAGCAGCGATAAAACTCAAACTAAAATAAATAAAAATCTGTAATAACTACAAAAAAAATCAATAAAAATATAACTTCCCGTGTTTGGTGCCAGCCCTATCGACTAGGGCCCTCACTGCACTGATTGTGTACATTATAAAGTACGCACATAAATAACTAGGGGCCGGACAAATGCGCACTCGATGATTCGACAATTAAATCGTGAATTTATTGAATTAAACTGTTTGCTACTATCGTTTACCAGTCTGTAGTGGTGTACTAGTCGATCGATTGACAATTGACAACTGTAGTTTCTAGTGATGCGAGCTACTTTGGTGAAAATGATTGAGAAAAGTTTACACATAACAAAATTAAAAAAGAATCTACACAAGTGCTTAGGTTTGGCACAAAGGCCTGTTCCTTAAGGTAATTGGTTTATACATTTTGTAAATGTTTAACGAAATATTTTTTGCAAATTATTGGTATATGCCAATATTTCTAATGCGCACAACTTCCACAGTCATTTTTGTTTTACCTCAGAGATTAATGCTTTTCCCTCAGCTATCACTGCTTAAAAAAATATTATTCTTTAATTCCCCAACCCACAATACTAAACAATCAACAACAGTTAAAGTCAGTTATTAGATCCATAAAATCCGATCAGTCACAGCGGGTTAGTAGCATATGTAAATATGTGTCGGGAACACGTTTAATAAAGCACCCTCATACTGCGGTTCGACTCCCGTTTAGTTAACTCTGTATTAAATGCGATATTTTTCCATATCACTGTGCGGGATTGAGGGGGATGTGGATAGCTTTATGCAAGATGTGAACAGTTTTAATAACAGTAATTGTTATTCTTTTGGGTACATTTTTTTGTCTGTTTGGTTTTATCTATTTATCTGAATAATCAAACTCAATTATTTTTAGGTCTTTTTTACAATGTTGCAATTTCGAATTTAGTGTAATGACAAAAGACATTCAACATTTCAGTTCAGCAAAGATTTTGATGTTGAGATCATAAAGAAAGAGAAATTATTGTAGTTAAACTTATACATGAACAATATGTTTATTGAATATAAATTAAAGGATTTTTTAAAATAAACCTAATAACTTAAATCAAATTAATATGAAAAATTGTCTTAGTATCGATATCCTTTCAAAAACTTATTCACTCTCAAACAACACCACTCAACCGCCAAAAGCTTAACTAGCTTAACGTAGTCAGAGCACAATAAACATGGCTCCCCTCTGATATCATTCACTCATTCATTCGTTCATTCATTAATGCATTTGTCATAAAGTCATAAACTCGTATCGTTATTATATCCCTGGGGGTGGGACGTAGTGATTTTTTCTTAATTTCCGCCACCGATTTAGCCGGGGGATGAAATTTGATTCCGTGTGATAGCTCTGTATAAATTGTATGATATTTGATGGGATGGAATCGTTTTTAGAGGACATGCTAGGGAGTGGTTACAAAATAATGTCACTTAAAACAAAATTTTGATTATTTGATTCTTTTACCTATTTCTTTCTTATCGGGGAAGCGAAACTTTATACTTTTATAATATTTATAATCTACGATGATTACTGAATAGTACATAATTAAATCATTTTAAGGCGTTCAATTGATTATTACAATTGAAAATAATTCCATCCAAAGTTTCAAGTGAAAAGTACTTTCTATTAAGAGATTGGTACACGAATTAGCACAGCCCTACTCCAACCAAAAATACCTCAGTCGTTCGTTTTCAATATGATGAACAGTTGCTTAACTCCACTAATAGTTCCACTCTTAAATCTATTATCGCACAATCTACAAATCATTAATAACGGGTTATGAATGACCGCTTAAAATTGTATAGGACACCCAAACATCTGACGATACGAGAAATGCGTGCAACACATGGTTGCCAGCCTTTTCATCGCTTCACAAATCATTTATCATTATTCTATCTCTGTCTATCATCAATCATTGAAATGAGACTTAAAGAGAGAGAAAATGAAGTGATGGAACGTCACTACAGTAAATACGATACGGCTAATGATACAATTAATGATTAATTATGTTTCCAATTTTGAATTTTACAGTTGGTGAATGAATGGGGAATGAATAGCGAATCCTTTTACGAATGTTGTTCATTGTTCGTTCGTTCTCGGCGTCGGCAAGTCTGGTATGGAATAGTTACAATGGTTTTCGGCACTTGAAAAACGTTTTGTAGAATAATGATGATGTACATTTCATTGAGCATTGAAGGGTTAAGTGTCCCTTGAGAGAGTTCATTGACGATTTCACACGGTTTTTACAACAATTAAATGACATTTTATGTGTTATTTAGAATGTATTTGCAAGGAGTACTTCATAGAATATCTGTATGAAATTGGTATGAAATGAGAGAAATTGTTATGCAGTACAAAAGTGGTATACTTTGTATAGTGTAAAGCATGCATAACTCGAATTTAATGGTAGAATTATAAAGTCAATGCGGTACTTTATGTTATTATGATCTTTTTGAAAAGAAAAATATATCAATCGATGTAGAGACTGGAAACTGTCAAAAGTTTACAGAAATACAGTAATTAATGACGTGCTCTTTAAATTGAATATTACTTAATATTTACGATTGGAAAGGAAGTTACTAAGCCTATTTTTATCACAACCAATATATCTCAATAAGATTAAAAATAGTCGAGTTTATATATAAAATTATAGTATATTGCTACAAAAGTGATAACATACCAAATAAATTAGGATTAAGAAGACCATTATAAACATCTAGACATTAAAAAACTTGGTGGTCTCATAACTTCAGTATCACAACATCAATTTACAAAATAAACTTTTTGATATAAAACCTATCGGTTTAAAAAACCCAATAAATCTAAAAGAATCCCATTAAAAATTACCCAATATATTAAATAAGTTAGAGGTATGAATGGGCCGCGGTGTATTGAATGGCACATCATTAAAATCAAAGCCCATAACAAATGTACATGAAACTGTTATTGTTACATTTGTTATATAACGTTTTAGTGGTTAGAATGTTATTTGTAATAAATTATGGAATAATTCGTGAGTACCAACAAATAAATCCTTAATAAGGTGTCGTTAAACTTTATTATTTAGTAACTGACTCCACTTAGGGCTATTGTGTGAGTTTTTTTTACTTCTATACGCATCTGTTGTGTGGTGCAGTATAGGGAAGAATTATAGATAAAATGAATGAAGGGACGGATTGTGATACAAAGACGCGTATTTGCGTTGCATTTGTAGAGTACCTATGTATATGTATGTGCAGAAAGATAGCTGATGTATTTTTTTTCTTTTATACTTGAGTAGGTAAAATTGTAATAATAAGTAATTTTAACATAAAAGTATTTAATTTTATAATAGTATTTCGTGTCGTTGTTGTGTTAAGAAGTTAAACAGAAATTGTTCAAAATAATGGTTTTCAGCAAAATTACGTCACACAAAATCATACGATTATCATACGATATTCACAAAAACAGGTAAAGAGGTAGTTTGGTTTATTTTTACGAATATAAAAACCAATAGGTAACCTATATATGTAGAAACGATAAAATATTAATTGAGAAAGAATGTACTATTATGTTGTTTATAAAATACATTATTTTTACCGGAATTGATATCGTAGTATTTTTCCCGTACAATTAGGTAGTACGTTGATGTAACGGTACTAAGGATAAAGTTATAAACGCTACATTTCGACATATTTTGCAAGCCTCTACTTATTTTAAGCGCATTTATTCTAATCACCAGGAAATTAATAATACTACTTACACATTATTTAGATGAAGTGAAACTGTATATGAATTAAAAAACTAATATTTATCTGTTATCTTTGCGTATACTGTAGAGGGTGACAATATTTTATAGTTTATAGAGCAACGTATTGTGCTACCGTAGAGCGGAGTTAGTTTATTATTTGATGCTCGGCTCTATGGTATGCTACCGAGCTGCCAGGCCAGAGTGCGTCAAACTTACCTTTGTTATATGATGGAAGTTCAGCTTCCGTTTTACTCAGGTATTACACGTTTTAGGCAGGCCCGGTTTCTGAGGTACATTTAGCGGTAGTTTATCTTTTCAATAGCGTTTAAACTCATGTAAAAAACGCTATTGAATAAATAAGCTACCGCTAAATGTAACTCAGAAATTGGGCATAGGCGACGCTTTTGGTCCTATATTAAATGTTTCTGTTAAAGATTACTTTAAGTATTTTATGTTTATAAATCAGGGGTATTTGATTGCAGCTTGTAGTATTAAGGACACCTAAGCTACAAATACATAGAATAGCGGGCTACGTCGCTAGAAATTACTGATTTCTAAGCTAAAATTAAAATTAATTACAGTACTTATAAATATGACAAAAACGAATATCCCTTTTTTAAGAAAGAAGAAGTTTTTACGGCATATTTCAGTAATATGACCATTTTACACAACATTGAAATCGATTTACGACCTCAAAACCGAATATTTCGAATAAAAGCAATAAATTTAAAGCATGGCAATAAAAAATATGTTGCGGCCCTAAAGTCAGTTAATTATTGAAATGTGTTCTCTAGCTAATCACCCGTCCTCGTAGTTTGACGCCTTTGCCTAATTTTGAGTTTCGACAGTAAAAAAATGATAAATGACATCAATTTCCTTTTGCAATAAAATTTGAAAAAGAACGGTATCTACTCGTTTTATTTGTTTAGGTAAAAATACCCTTTTTTAGTGAAAATAAAAAAAAAATTCAGCAGAAATGTCTCAAAAATTTATATAATTTATTGTATGTTAGTAAACACATTTCGTATAACACAATTAAATAAATATAAATAAATAAATATAAATATTATTGGACAACTCACACACGGTCATTTGATTCCAAACTAAGCAGAGCTTGTACTATGGTAACCAAATAACTGATAAACATACTTATATACTTCTAAATATATACTTATATAGATAAATTGACAACCAGGCTCAGAACAAATACTCGTGCTCATCACACAAAGATTTGTCCCGGGTAGGATTCGAACCCACCACACGCGGCGCTACGGTTGTAGCGGCGAGGTGACCGCTTAAACCACTGCCTGCGCCAAACGTGCAGTTAGCTTAGCGTATTAGCTTTTATGAATATTTCTTTCGACTCAAATTCTTCTTGTCGTACGGTTATCTAGTGGTCATCCTAGTGTCGCAGTTGTTCCACCCGAAGGCCTTTGACGTTGCCTAGAATTAAATTGAAAATTTAGTATTATTGTTCTTTAATACAATTTTATTTTTGTTACTAAAATGAAAATAGGCAAAATCTTAACAATATGTCCTCAATTTAGCAAACCAAAAGTAAAACCATGCAAAAAACCGTAACTAATTAAAAACAAACGCGCGTAAGGAAGCCGAAAATCAGACATTTCTTGTACCAATTAATAGTCAGACGTAGAAAAAACAGTGGCGCCACGGTGTCAGGGGTCAGTACTAGCGCCCCGGGGCGAGTCAATGAGGCCGACGTAATGAACCGTACAGCTCGGAGTCACATCCTGCGGTCATATGTACAAATATTCACTAATTCCTACGATTTCTGACGAACGCGGCATTTTAGATGTTCGATAACGGTTTTTTGGCAGTTTTGAGAATCATTTTTATCGATGTTGGTTTATTTCGGAGTAAAATTTGGCGATACTGAGTAATAATAGTTGCTAATTTTGGTTCCATTTCCTATTTAGTGTTTACCGTTAAAAAATTTATATTGTGTATTTAAGTCATAAAAGTGTTTAGATGATTTTAGCTATAGATATACATATACCGCCTAGCAATATCTGTTATTTCAATAAAACAAACAAAAACAAATTGTTTTGTACAATAAAGCTATTTTCCTAATTAATAAATGTAACAATTTTTCCTACAACAGAAAAATTAAATGGGACTAAGTAATCGGGGTTACATATAACGATCACTTTGGCTGGGACTAACCCAATTGTTCAGATCGGCTGATACGAAAACAATAGTTCCTGAGGCCTTGAATTCCAACAAATATTCTAATTACTATGTTAATACAAAAAGCCCGTAATTAATTAAAGCAATGCGTTTCCTATCAGAAAATAACAATGGTGGTCGCGCTAACCTTATTATAATATCATGGGAATTTACGTTTTATATGTTGTAAACAATCCCGTAGGTATAAATTTGGCTTTAGAAGTATTGCACGTGAGGTGCAATTTATTGATTGTTTTTAATTAACACGTTTATGTGTTATATTTGGGTATATCCGTATTGATATTGGTATATTAATATAGGCACTAACTGTTGTGGAATATCCCAGATTGATATGCACATTGAAAAACACAAAACGTGCTAATTGTGTTTTAAGTTTATTTCTGTTTTAATGGTGCAATATGATTAAGCGGGAAACATACGAAATTGGTGAAACCCCAAATAAGTTTAGCAGAACATTATTTTTGGTTAGAAAACGATCTACGACGTTTAGTTGCGTTTTGATACTAACTTTAACACACACTTTCTATAATTTGAATATTGTCATGCTTGTAAAGCGCGCTGTCCATAAGAAGCAAGGGAAAGGCTTTAAGTTTCAGGAAATATTTAATGAAAATTAAAAAAAAAGTTTGACATTCCATTTGTATTCTATTTTCTGATTAGTCATAAGTTAGTATTGTCTGTGGTATGGTCATAAGACTGAAATACATGTTTTTTTCCTATAATTTATTTCAAGAATACTTTTCAACAAAAACTGATATTTAAATCGGCATATACAAACGAGACATGCCTAAAATCCAGACCGTAGTACGTAACGGGCAATAATTCAAATTTGGTGGCGGTCGGCGGCGCGGCCACAAATCTTATAACGAACTGTGTCGCGAGCGCGTGCGATCGTGCTACCTGCGCAATTTGCGCCACGCGCATGCCGCTACTACACCACTCTATATGAGAACCTTGTTATATTATGTATTATATAGCCTTGCTCACTTATGTGACTAATGTACACGGAATTTGCATGTCTATAAAGTATCCAAAAGGCTATTGTTTGAAGTAAGTTATTTTTATACATAGGTACTTATTCAAATTCTGATGTAAAATTAAGATGTCGTTATTAAGCAGTTGATTATGTATAAATAGTTTGTTTGAACTGAATGTAGAGTTGTTGCGTTCAAAGAGTCATTCATGCATTGATTATATAATGTAATACTTATTAACTGAAAATAGGCTACACCTAATTTCAGTTTTGTAAAAATAAGCAAATACTCGATTTGATGATGCAAATCTATCATCAAATGGAGTAGATAAGTCATGTTAGTTTCGTAAAACGTAAACGTAAAAGGAAATAGAGCAACCAAAAGTACTCGTTTAGAGTTTAAATATCAGGAAGAAACATCAAAACCTAAACTTTACCCACAAAAAAACAAAATCGAAACGTAATTTTACCATAAATTCGAAGCTAACCTTATTTATCCGCACATCGTCAGTGTTGCCAGATAACAAATTGTCGTTGAAATGTAAACTTTATACCGTCGCGCCACTGAATAGAATCACTTATTAATATTCGCTGGGGGTCATTTTTCACCCATTCACAGGCGATCGGCGACAAAGGGTTAGTCGGTCGGATCGACCACCGCCTCAATATTTAACGTGTTCAGCGATATTTATGACTTGCGGGGCGAGCGCTACCGACAGCGGGAAGAAAACGCACTGATTTCATATTGGTTAGGGGAACATCGATCGAACTTACTTTCTTTAAGTTGAACATAATATCTTTCGCTATATTTAAAGCCTACTACTGCAAGACGAAAAGTTACAGGTTAATAATAAGTGTAAACCTGTAACTTTTAGTCCTTACGCAAAATATATTCATTTATTTCTCAATAGTTTTTTCTTTCTGATATTGCAAAGGGAAACTCAAAGATTTCGTGGTATATTGTGACCTTATCTGACACTCATTTGTCATTTACAAAATGGATTATCGTATTCACACAAACATATTTCTGGCAACTGAGAAAAATAACTGTACTTAAATTTCGCCGTTTATGATAACTAACGATTTATTCAAGTAAGATACGAAAGTTTCGCTCCGTTTATGATAACTAACGGTTAACTCAAGTAAGATACGAAAGCTTTCCAAGTAAGCATCACTCGCTGGCACTAAAACCTTACCTCGGCAATATTTAATTTTCACTCACAAAAGGGTTGCCGCGTTTCGCTAACGACCCGAAAACTTTTTTATTACATTTTTGGTGAAGGAAGCTAATCCAGGCTCGTTAAGTGATTCCTGAGATTAATGTCCGGTTAATGAGACTGTAGGCACCATGACCACTACCTTTACCGATTTCACTTGTCGTTTATAACTTTGAACTGTCAAAATATGAAAAAAAAATGGCGCGTAAATACTTAAAACGGCGGCATTTTGCAGAATCTTATGTTTGTTTTTGCGAAATATAAAGTTTATTTTTTTATCTACCGCAAAGCCAATAAGTAACCGCTGTTAAGCCTTAATTATTTATTTACATAAGTAAATAATCGTGATTCAAAAAAGGAAACTTAACTTCATCATAAACATTAATCAAAATTCAATAACTTATATAGATAGAAAACTGTTTTTTACTGTATAATTATTAATTAATATTTCAATAAGCGTCTAATCAAGAATTCATTAAGCAATGTATAATATATTTTAAACGCGTCATATTGGTTGGCAACAAAAACTATAAATATAGTGATCGTGTGCCAACGGCATTGTGGTTCCGCACACGTGAACTATGATTAATCATTTATTTATCCTTAATTATTAATTGTAGTTTACCTTATCCACTATGTGCTAATGTAGGTACACATCATCATAGTTTAAATTAGTTTATAGCTGTCAAACAGAAACTGTTGTTCAATACCGAATTTTAATTCTAGACTAATCATTGTCCTTTCCTGTACTGAATTCACGTGGCAACAATAGAATAAGAAACGTAACATACATAATTATAGCTAATAGATATTGCCATCATATCAAAATCCACGACGATGAAACTATCCCAGCAGGAGCTCAGGTAATTGGATTGGAATCGAACCAACGATCTTCCAACACAACTATTGCGGCGTGGCGACCTAAACCACTGCGCCACGGAGGCAGTCAGTCCTAAAACCTAAGCTAATACGGGTTATATACTATTTGTGTACCAAATTCAATTAAAATCCGTCCAGTAGTTTATTCGTTAAGAAACATATATCCATCCATCTATGCTTACAAATATTCGCATCTGTAATATTAGTGAGATGAAAGAAAAACCGTGTTCTATTATAAGCATCAAGCATTCTTCACCCACGGAACTCTAAATACTTCTCACTTGACAATAGTTAACTAACGATTATCGAGACCACACCGCATAGAGTCGACTCGACCCATTCGATTTATCGACGCGCCGCGGCGAATCGATTGATTTATAAAACAAACTCCTTTACACGCACATTATTGAATGATGTGCACTTTTAACGTTCTCTTTTTTTAATACACAAATATTGGGCTAATGAATAATTGACATGAATACAGATCTAAATAATTATAAGTGAAGACATTTTTTCTTTTAAAATCGGCCTAAGTACCTATGTATATTTTATGTTATACACAATTAAGAAATTATACTTTTACTTCTAAGAAAACATGAATCCCAATTTACACAGCAAAGTACGGGATAAAAGTGAATTTCGATTAGCCTTTATTTGTACCTACAGAAAAATGTTAGCAATAATTATTATTGTAAGAGTTATTAATCATAACTAAGTTCAGCTTCCATCAAAATGTATTACAATGTAACACGTAATACGAACATTTTAAAGTTATTACTTTAACACACAAGTAGAGACATCTTCACATAAAAACTCTCCACACAACCCATAGATTATATCCCACGTCCATTATTTACCACTAAGCACATTATCAGTCCTCATTACTAAGTAAAAACCTATGTCTAATTACATGAAATTCTCTTAATTAAACCCAAGAAGTCACTAGTCTATCCTCGGTACAAGAATCAACAAACAACACAAGTTTTACTTACCATCACTTATACATTACTGGTTTTATTCAATACTAACTATCAAGTGGTCTAACCCAGCGTTCAATGTACATCGAACTAAAAGATCGTGTCTGTATAATTTCTCCACGTTATCGTATCGGTTGGCTAGTGAAATAATGTGCTTGGTAGAGATGTATAAGTAGGGTTCCTTGGGCAGATGTGTGAGCCACTCGTTAGCGAACAAGCGTTCTGCCTACATCTTAATTAAGGGTACGTACGGTACCCGGTACGGTAAGAATTAAGTACGTGGCTTAATTGCTACTAGTTTTGAACACTTCGTGGCTAGGATTAAAAACGATGTACGGTAAATGATAACAAAATGTCAATATTAAAATTTATATATTTTATAAATATTTACTTTTTTTATATCTGTATTTTAGTGTATTTTTTCGGGTTTCAATTCCTGGAGAAAATCTTAAATTAGTCGCAGAGTGACGTTTATATGCCTGCGATCACCCAAATTGTCAAACAATTTAAATGATTTCCATTGATCCAGAAGCGGACAGTGATAACGCAACTTAACTTTTCCTATTCCATTCATTTATCTGTTTTCACGTAGGTACTGAAAAATACCGTTATTGAAATATCATAATGATAGCGAAACGTGTGCTTACTAAAGCTTTTCGATTAATAATATACTGTGGCGCTACCGTGATTCAAAACTATCTATATTTTTGCGGTTTTGAAGACTCAGAATTGAAGTATTTCCATAGTATTTGTGTTATAAACATGTTTATTTTCTAGTAAATGTAAACAATAGGTTATTTTTTAATGAGTTCGCCACATGAGTGAAGTCATTCATTTTGTAAAATTATTAATGAAATGTTTACAAATGTGACATAGTTTTTTAATGACGTAATTATTCATCATTAGGAGGATAGGGCCTCGTGCCGTAGTAACAGGAGGCGCGCGGGTCAATCTCTGAGGTTAAGCTATGCTTGCCCAGGTAATTCTGAGGATGAGTGACCATATTATACCTTCCGAGTGCTCCGTGTTTCGGAAGGCACGTTAAATTGTGTGTCCCAAATGTCATTTTACGAAGATCTTCGACAGTCGTTACCAGTAGTCAGAAGCTTGAGAGTTTGACAACCAATATTACCGAGGAGTAACGTATTAACCCAGGAAACTGGGTTGTGGAGGTCAGGTAGGCAGGTCAGGTAGGCAGTCGCTCTATGTAAAACACTGGTGTTCAGCTGAATCTGGTGTGACTGGAAGCCGACTCCAACTTAGTTGGAAGAAGGGCTAGACTGATTGATAAGTATGATGAATATTATTAATGAAATGTGACATCGTTTTATATTGAAGGAATTATTCATCACTATGTAGTTTATTTCTTGAATATTGTGGTTTAGTTAATTGTACCTATAGTTGAACAATGTTGCTAAGTTATCCTGTTCCAAAGGAATATCAACTATTAATTGCTTTTATTATTATATTTCTAATTATATTCTGTGGCTAGGTGCGTTTTTATCTGACCTAATATTATTATGTATAAGACCATCATTAATTAGCCTCAACTATGTTGGAGTCGGCTTCCGGTCTTACCAAATGCCTAGGTATAAGAGTGGTTGTCAGACGTTCAAGCTTATGACTACTGGTAAAGACTGTCAGAGATCTTTGAAAATGGCTGCCGGGACCCACAATCTAACAGGCCTTCCGAAACACAGAATACATCGGTATGTAACATAATATTGTTAAAAAAGAAAAATAGGCAACTGCTTAGGTACGAAGAATTTCTATTAAATAATCACATGCTCAGCGAATTTTCAGTATATAAAAAAAATCAGGGCATAGTGTTTTTCTTTAGCATTATTCCATCGCTATCTAACACGTGACGTAATAATCTGTATTCTGTACTAAATGATATCATATTATAATGAATTGAGTTACATAAATATAATATATTATAGGAAACTTTCCGTATGTCGCTTACGTACGAATATATTAGTCGCTAACCAAATGAATATCGGATAACTTAGTGGTCATCCTTAACAAAATTATTTATGTACTAGTTTCAAGCTTCTGCCCTCGATATCTTTGTGAATCGTGAAAAGATTTCCCGGGGTAAAAATATCCTACCAGTTAATTCGGGTTATAAGCTATCAATGTGCCAAATGTTATTCAAATCAGTCCTAGTAATTTTTTCGTACACATATAACATAACTAGCTGACCCGCGCAACTTCGATTGCGTCGCATAAGAGAGAATGCCTCATAATTTTCCCCGTTTTTGTAACGTTTCTCGTTGCTACCCCGCTCCTATTGGACGTAGCGTGATGATATATAGCCTATAGTCTTCCTCAATAAATAGGCTAACTAACACTGAAACTTTTTCAAATCGGATCAGTAGTTCCTGAGATTAGCGCGTTCAAACAAACAAACAATCAAACAAACAAACTCTTCAGCTTTATAATATTAGTATAGATTAGTATAGATATATTACATAAATCTATCCATCCATCCATCCATCTATCTATTCTAACAAACTTTCGCATTAATAATATTAGTAATATTATAAAACAAACTGAGCGACGTACTTCTATGTAACCGTACAGGCTTATTAGGTCGAATATTGATGAGCAATTAAGCTCGGTGTTGAGAGCAATCTCAGAGAGTGAGATAAGCACATTTGTTGTACCTCTCAACACTTATGCTAATACCGCGGCGTTGCCCGCTGTCCGTAGTGTCCGCTACAACGTGTGGTCTTATAATTAATACACATCAAATTAGATTTGTTGCTTTTTAAACGAATAAACGGCCAATTAAACTTGGATACGGATCTCATTGGTCTATCGGATCTGTTCAAAGGGTAGTATTAATTTCTTTCTTTTTGTCGTATGGTTAGTGGTCAACCTAGTGTCAAAGTTGTTCAAGCCGCCCAAAAGGCCTTTAACATAGCTTAACGACTGCTATCGTGATTGACAACAACCGGAACCGACGTTTTACGTGTCCTCCGAAGTACGGAGACACTCAGTTCAAATACCACTGCGGTCACCCATCTATAGAATGACCGCTCCAACGGTTGCTTAACCCACAGACCGTTTACCGACCGGTGAGCACAACTGTTATATTACCTTTATGTGACGTAAGGCTTGTTACACACATATTCCGTTGGGCTTTAATCGCCGAAGTCGGCCTAGTGTAGATGAAACCGATCGGCACAAGACGAACAAGTGAGTCGCGTCGGTGATGTTCGATAAATATTGCAGTACCGAATGTGTGTAGCAAGCTTAATAGAGAATGTTTGACGCCTCAATCAGCCTCTATATTTGAAAATATCATTGAGTGTTGGTGAATCAATGAATGACTATTTATATTCATACAAACCTTCACAAATTGCCTTACCATTTGAAAGTACTAAGTGAGTCCAAGATTATAATTAGATTTGAATTAAACTTTCATTCAAGAAGCTCATGAAATATGATGACAGTATTCCCTCTTATATCCGTAGATGAATGTGTTAGCTTGTAATCAGTCTGTGAAATAGAAGTCTAGTACCTGTCCGGATAAATCATGTTGTAACCGTACTTAGAACTATTACTACCTCTCGTAATTAGTATGCTAACGAAATGAATTCAAACCATTTATTAATTTTCGTCACACAGTTTTCAAGCCGCGTCTAATTTATGATTAATAATGTCTGTCAAAACATTATGTTGTGTAGATTTACCGTTATTAGTCATAATGATATCGTTTATGTGTACTCCGAGTGCTCCAACCGATCTCTCGCTATAGAAAGACGAACAATAATTTCTATTAGAGTCTCGGCCATAACTCATAATTGATACAGAGTCCACACAAACGAGTGATTGTTAGCGAAATGAAACGGACATTTCGCCTTTACAAACGCCTTTCTTTTACCTTTTGACTTATCGATTTCCCTCGTAAAATTTATGAAGATTACCACCGACAATCACGCCTACTCTCAAGAAATCAATGGACACTCGAGCTTCGTCCGTAGCAAAGATTTATTAGTCCCTATTCGAACATAATCTCAACTAATTCACCGTAGAAAAACGTCGGGTTTATTGCCACCTGGACAATCGAGCCTTTGTCGCTCGACTCAATATATTTTAAATGACTGCGAGACGGCCTCTCGTGAAGCCGATCCCATTGTGACTGACGATGGACGTTCCTTTTTCGTAATCGAATGCGGGATATTTATTTTGAATTAAGAATAATTTCTTTTTTAGCTGCCGTCTGAGGACGTGTGCCGCGCATTAGCGGCCATTGTTGACGCTCTATTAATGAACTTTGAATATCGTCTTATTCTTTTTTCGATGGTGGACTACCGCGTCGTTATACAATATTATTCCAAATATGTCACTTGTTGAAATATTTCGGTCCATAATGGTCGGTCACGTTATAAATAAAAATCATTGGACAACTCACACACGGTCATTTAATACCAAACTAAACAGAGCTTGTATCGTACACAAATAACGGATACACATACTTACATACTTTTAAATATAAACTTATATAGATAAATTAACAACTAGGCTCATCACAAATATTATTAGTCCCGGGTGAGATTCGAACTCACCACACGCGGCGCTACTGTAATTTTGGCGAGGTGACCACGTTAACCACTGAATCAAACGTGCAGTTAAAGTACAGTACAAAATTCGAGTTCTATGATCCCATTCAATAAAAGTATGTTTACAATTTTCGTCTCTTCAAAATATTGTCATATAATGTTATGCAAAACTTCATCTAGGTAGGCTTTGCTGAGTCGCCCCGTCATCTCGTAAGTCAGTGGTATTGTTCGTCAGGCGTGAGACAGCGACGTTACTTAACAGTTCGCTAATTGAGCCGCTAACTATGTCCCTTAAAACGTCTTATAAGCTTTGTTATGTTCTCACAGTTCACAACTTTATTCCAAACTTTGTTATTAACTGTATGGGAAGATTTTAAAATGTCGTATAAACGAGTTATGATAAGTTTTGTTAAATATAGGAAGGTATTTTTCTAAGTTTTAAGAAAATCGCATTTGATGTTTTGTTTGTTTAAATATGACGACATTATTTTGTTTTGGGTCTTTGTTCAACTCATCACGTCATTGAATGACGTATAGATAATATTTCATAAACAAAATAATGTCGTCATGTTTCATAAAATAAAATACGAAATAATAAAAAGCAATATTCTCGAAACTCGAAAAATAAAATTCGCCCTAAGGAAGTATTAACTAATCCAGCGGTAAGCTAAGTACTATCTATACAAATTGTTTCAAGTTTAAGGCGACAATGTCGCGTTTACCGCTTTTTATGGTTTACTGAAAACATACATTGTGTATTAGTAAATATATTATTATACGAGTTACTTATAACATTTTATTCCACGAATTCAAACCATTAATAAATGTATTTTCCACGTAAATAAACATAGTTATAGAAAAACCAACACGTATTTATTATTATGAAGTAAACAAACATTACTCAATCAATATAATTACAGTACACATTCGTACCATAGTTTTATTACTAGAAAATAACACTCAATGAATGGTATTTACAGAATATAATTCCTAGACAAGTGATAGAAAACAGTATTTAATTAATTATATAGAAGTATGACATCATAGAAGTTGGTTAGAATAAGGTATTGTTTACACTAGCTCGCGAACACACTCTGCACATGCAACATGCACATACTTAAGAAATAATACTAATATTATAATCGTAGAGGTTTGTAAGGTTGTGTTTGCTATACCATTTTATGTAAAATGACTTAACGATATTGTATAAAAAATTAATTACTATTCTTTTATCAGGGAAAACATGATTGTAGCTCTTGGCAAAAGTTGGTAGTGTATAATACTATTGTTATACAAACATATTACTATTTCATGCAGTTAATAATCTTTGCAATAATGCTATCCGTGTATTGCTTTGCAATAATGTCCGTGGAGGGTATTGTAATATAATTTTGGATACTTTAGTATCCATTGGACGTTTGATTAGTTATATGTCGGGACATTGATAGGTACAAATTATTTAGTTTGATCGGCTTTAAGACGAGAGGTTTGCAAGTCGAGCGAGTACTGAATGTAATGCTCGCCATTGAGTCTTTCAATACATTACACGCAAATGTTTCAGCACCTTAATGTGTTTTTAATGGGCAGATACAATTTGATACTCTTTACTACAAAAATTTACATTTTAATCTACTCCTGCCTACCTCATCGAGAAATACGGGCGTAATATTAATGTACAACCACAAAAATTAACTAATTAATTCTCGGAATATGACTCCCGCTAGTTTTTACCATTCGTTTCATAATTAGCAACTAATTAACGTGAGCATAACATTTTAATTTGTAAATAATAATTGCTACTTTACATACACATACGAAAATAAACCCTATATTCTCTATTGTAAGGAAAATTTTTCGTAGATCATTTTTATGTACTAATGACAATCATTGATGATCAAATATAATCGTAGGTGTTAGTTTTTAGTTATTGCGTGGTTTTAAATGATGTAATAACGGAAAATAGTTACTACTGTACTTCGCAGAATTATTTACGTTTCCGTTCCTAAAATACTGCCGTCGTAAATCTAAACACAGTAACTTCAAAATATGCGTTTTGAGAAAAACGCGGTTGAAGTTTAATGGTTATTTTTTGCTCTCATGAAGATACTAATTATTGTATATTATTTCATGCAACTTTTAATGTTAGTATATAGTTAAATCTTTGATTCTGTATATATATATCTAATATATTATTATTGTATAAATAATAAAATTAGATAATGTGTTTTAAGCTAGGGTAATAATATAATATTTTTTTCTTTTTTAAGTTACAACACGGTAACTCAACGGTTACTGTGTTGTAACCAAGTTTTACCTATTACTGTGTTGTAACTTTGTAAAGATATTAACATTAGGGGAATTACGACACAGTAAGTATGTACATACTGTGTTATAACTATGTTTCTTAGAAATACGTATAAAATCAGTAATACAGTAAATGAGATACTGTGATTTATTCAAGTATTTGTTGTTTATCTTTGAACAATATTTTATACGCAATCACAGTAACTGAAGAAGCCGTGTTATAATCAAGCAAACAAAGAAAAATTAAAATCGATTCTCGTTAAAAAAACACAGTTAGTAGTGAGATACTGTTATTTAATTTAAAATAACACAGATACTGTATTTTTTATTAAAAAAAATGTTTTTTTTGTAAAAATACTGTGTTTTTATTTAATGTATTTCGGTAACTATCCATCGTACAAACAAACCGAAAACTTTCTCAAATAGCCCGCGGTCTCCTGATTCCAAAGAACTAAACAAACTATAAACACAGTAACTTAAGTTACTGTGTTTACATTTACGACGGCAGAATAGCTCTTCTACTAACTTAAGTGTTACGTTATAGGCTTTTGAGACTTAAAGTACAGTTCCACAACTCTAAAACTTTACTATAATGGTTAAAAATAATATTAGTTGAAATTGAGTTTGCAGTTTCATTTGGAATAAAAATATTCCAATTATATCAAAATGTCGATCGAACTATGGTTCAATAATATGAGACGTGCTTATTTGACACCGCCTACTATGTACGTATCAAAATAGAATAGAGAAAGCTCATAAACGAACACTTCTAATATTTTTCGAAACCTCGTTTTCGCGAACCACAGTACTGTGGTGTTCAGGTGTCTTTACTTTAGAATGTAAGTAATCAGCATACTAACTCCGTACAGTATCGAGTCGAAAATCAAAGTCGATTGGTTCGAACAAATGTCAACTCGTAGTTTCAAATTTCAAACAAGCACATGAATTTTCGGAATTGTAATGGACCTCTACAACGTGACAAGTCTAGTTTAGTAACTTGCAAATAAAATTCTCCTATTTTTCATTACTTTACAGTTACAATGTAATGCAACCTTTCCAATATTAACAAAGGTTGTCCATTAACACGTTGGTTTATCGAAATACCCTCAGATTGTGCGCGATACGTAAGAAATTGGCCAACGTCTGATACAGCGCGAGTGCGATTAACTAGTAAACTTGTGAAGAGATAGATAAAATGGCTACACTACACCTATTAAGGGTTTCTCTTGAGCGTGCACGATGAGGGGTTAGGACCCCGGGTTATTCTGTACTGTTTCGGTTTTAACCATAACGCGCGACTTTTAAGTATTGCTTTGGATTTACTTTAGGATGTGAATTAAGTGAGACCGTTTAGTATTACTTGGTGTTTTTAGACATTTATAGGAAATCCTTACCTATTTTCAGAAGAGATTTGCAGGATAGATTATGGCTTTATTTTTATTTCAATTTGAATTATTTACTAGAATGTTCCTCGTTGTTAAATCTTGATTTAACAACGTAAATCAAACAGTACAGTATTGTTTTTTAAATTATTTTATAAGATTAGTGAGAAGTACCTTTTCTTAAAAAAATGCAGTAGTATGTGGACTTTAATGAAAGAATATACTTTCTGTTAAAAATGTTATTCGTTTACACAGCACCCATAGCCAAGTTCTTTTTATAGAATGACCCTAAATATCTAGAAAATGATCGCGCCAGCGCGCTAGGCTCGCGCACCTCGTCTAATTTGTAATTACGACGCTAGCCGCTAGATGGAGCTTATTAAGTTATTACTGTCGCGACAATGCGCTAACATTGTACCAACATTTTTCTTTTCTCATAGAAATTTTTTAAGAAAACTATTTTTAATTTTATGAGGAAAGTGTTGAGAAAAATGTTAGTTAATGCGTTAAGTGGTATGTTGATTGAAAAATGCTACGATGAGTTAATGTACTTAATTATTCGTGTTTAAGATAAATTGACGTTTAAGTAGGAATGTAGGTAATAGTCCCATTTCTTACTTACGAAAATTACGCAGTAATCTTATAGGCAAGACACGAAATAGACGTCATTTTACTTCCTTACGGACACACACCCACCACCATATAGCTTTATGTAATAAGTTGCACATTGTCGCGAGACATGTTGCACAACATTCTGCGGTAGACTCTAATCTCAAAATCTTCCGAATTAACGTCCTCTAAAGCCATTTATTGATACTTAAGCCAGATTTGAAAGAGCAAACATCATAAGGTTGCACTAAAAACGTATCTCTGCAACAAAAGCCTACAATTATCGGCCACATATTCGAACTTGCAACTCAGGGAAGCGATTTCATCTCGGTACCTTCGAATCTCAATATGATCAAAATGCATTACTACACAGAACATACAAAACTCCACCTTAACACACGAGATACAAAGTCCAACTTCTTTTGAGAATGACCCTTAAAATTTCCTTCTCTTTTCACACGAAATTGTACCTTATATATATGACTCTAAGGTTTAATTTGCTCTGTGTTGTGTGTGGATAGTGTCGCGGTTAGGCTCGGTCGTGACTGGTCGCTTGACGCGCTCTAATGAAGTCGTAAGGCCTGCTGGGGTCGCACACATCGACTGCCTTGCTCCTAAGTATGGAGCCGGCCTTACGAATATATGAATAATATTTAAAGTACAGGATAAGGGACAGACTGAGTTGAAGGTCATCTTTAGGAGGTTTTAGGAACTGTTGTGAGAACTAAAACCAGTTTCAGAATAAGTTAACTGAATTTACAAACAAAAACAAAATGATTTTGTTGAACTTATTTGTTAAGTCCAGTTTTGCATAAGTTAGTCAATTAAAGTATTCTAGTCTCTTCGTTAGTCTCATATCAGAATACTTTACCATCAAAAACCCAGGAACCTTCTACAATGATGGGGCTATTTGTCTAAACCTCGACAAATATTTCACTGCCTCAATCCGAATCTTGTATGCGGGGCTGATCATACAGTCGTGACAATCAGCACCTATGCACGTGGAAAATTACCACAATCTTCAAATTATTTTACGAATTTTGAGTGTAACATCTACCCCCGGTTTCTGAGTACATTTAGCGGTAGTTTATCTATTCAATAGCGTTTCTTTGTATGAGTTTCAACGCTCTTGAATAGATTAACTACCGCTAAATGTACTTCAGAAACCGGGCGCTAGTAGTGTATCAACCCGCAATGGTTGTTGTATACATTACAATTCCTATTTAATACAAACAGAAGCCTCCTCCGTACTAGAATGGAACAAGCCGGGCCTGTGGGTGGCACTTATTATAACTCATTAGCGCTCGGACACAGAGCACGGCACAAATTATCTGTTTTGACTCACCACTACAACACTTTATGTGCTGCCACTCTGATCAAACTATTTAACACTAAGTAATGCTCATAATTAGTATATGGCGGTGTCAAAGAGGAATTCGTGAGATGCGTGTTGAGGAATAAAGTTGTTCAAGACTTTTTTCTTGTGTTTGTTGAAAAGGATAAGGATAGTCCCTTTGTAAGCTGTAGTTATGTGCTGTCATTCTGCTGTTATAAAAAAGCTCTAAGATTTGTTTAAATGGTCAGCGTCTACCTTCAATACCGTCATTATAATTTGCAATCAGTAAGTAAATTGAAGGAGTCCAGTGTTCCTTAAACCACCTTAGTTATTTCATATCCATCATTTAGGGTTCATACTTAAGGAAATAAAAACCTATTTTGATGATATCTAACTGCACTGAACTAAACAGTCACATTGCATTTTGAATCGAACATATATTTAGTTAAGACTTTTATGTGTAGTTAGTGTAGTTACAGTGGTATCGAAAGCTATGATCCATGTCGTAATCGTAGCACACTATCCATGATGCAGGAAGATACAAAATCTATATCTATTCACCTTTCTCATGTCTATTAAAGTCTCTTAATTTGTTTGCAAACACACTTTTCTTGTGAAACATAGTTCCCAATTGAACTGAAAACAACATGTTTAAGCGCTCATTTCGTTAGCGTTTGTTAATTTTGCTCATTAATTCCGTTCAGTTGGGAACTTCTTCATTTCCCATACAAGCTTCACACGCATGCACCATTTGCTAATATAATTTACTTCGAGTTTGCTTTTGCTAGTACCCACGATCCTAGTGAGTAGTTAAAGAACGGATCTAACTAGGCAAACAATTTGCGGCTCACGGAAGTGTTAGTGCAGCGAACTACAAGCCAAAACTTTCAAAAGAAGCTATACTCAGGTTAACGATTAGTTTTAAAGACGAACTCTACTGTTGTGTGACCAATGATCGAGAAATGCTTACAGTATGCAACAAATTCGTGTTAGGTGCTAATCAGTTTCGATTGTTATAGTATTATGCAAGATAAGTTATAGAAATAGTTTTTCGGTTATTTACAATGTATGATGTCGAACAACTAACCATGGAAACCCAACTAGTAACTACCCGTCAGGTAATATTTGTCAGTATCAGTAGCTGCAAGTTCAGTTATCTCACGGCAACTAACCTTCTGCTCACATAACGCTAGCAAACAGTACGCCACAAATCGTTAGCTAAGTACAACGCTCCCCTAACTAGCCAATAGGAAGTACTCTATTACTAGTAGAGGATGCGTACTAACTCGAGTATTACTCGCCACAGTCGCTGAGAGTCTTCCGTTACTCCAACAGTTTTCCCACATTATAGCTAAGTGCTGTTTTGTTATTATATTAGGCGGATTTTCGAAGCGGCTTTTCTTGGAACGATTTTCTTGAACTGACTTGAACTGTTAGTGGGAATTTTCATGGGATTTTTTCTTTTTAAATACTTCTTCTGTTCTGATGACGTATTTGTATAACAGACAACTGTGGGTTTTAAAAAATGCAAATTTAAAGTATCACTTGTACGAAAATATTATTTAAGGATTTCACCGTGATGATTACAATCTGAATTGAACCCAAGACAACTATTACCAAAGCAGAACAAATCAAACAATCGATATAGTATAAAAAGCATAATAAAAATTAACAAAACAAGGTGTAAAATGTTAAGCAAAAACTTAATTAGAGTTGTTTTTGTATTTTTCTATGTATCATAGTAATTAACTAAATTATTCTTCCGCATTCTTACACCATAATAAGAACCCATCTCACCAAATTAATACACCACCTTACAAATTTGGTAACTCATTACCGCACTCTAAGTTATAAGACAACAGTATGAAGTTTATTACTCCCTTGAAGTACTATGTGAAGATATTTCCCACTGTTGAGTGTTAAATGTACTAAGTGAGCATCACACATTGTAACTACTGAGTGTTAGGCCCGGTTTCATCAAGCATACTCAAGTTTGAGATCGTACAAACGTCAATTATTATTATTTGTTTTTTCAATTTCAGGCTAGCTTTCGTTTTATGATTGTTACTTGTAGAAATTTTGATCAAGCATCCTTATAGATACATCTCCTCGCTACAAATGACCAATGAACATTCGACGATTTGAGTTCATCTTACCTTTTTGCTGAGATTTTTCTTAATACTTTTCAATATCATCCGATGACACCCAAAAGTGTGTAATACATATTTGTTACACGTACGTTGTTGAACACCTAAACTTACAACTGGATTACAGTCAACTTGGGTAACTTTATTGATAAAAGTTTGCAAAAATAAAATGAATCTTTATCAATTGTGTTGGTTTCATATGAAAAAATAATCAAAACTAGTTCAAATTCCCACGCTCAATGTTACCCAAATGATTCAAAGTTACCCAAGTTGATTGTACTCACGACTGTCATAAATCATCATTTGGCTCACACTAAATGATTTAAATTTGTGTTTTAATTCTTCCAGGCATATGCCATCAGTATGTTACTCTATGTACTTGCCATTAGTATGTTACCTTTACTTGAGAGTTGTTCATAAAACGGGCCTAATTTCCACAGCCCTTTACAGCGACAATTAACATTGTTTAACTGAATTAGAACATTATGCCCTAATAAGTACATAAGCTGTCATTCTTGATTCTCAGTTGTGTTTGACGGCGTGAGAAATACTATAGGTGTTGGGAAATATAGGTGGGAATGGATTCTGCTGAGCAAAGAACTTTGGTGTTTAGGACCAATTAAAAGTACGTAAACCTATGGGTAAGAAAAGCACTAACGCAAACATTATTAGGGACGGTTCACATCTGACGGAAGATGCGTCGAGCGTAGCCTAAATAGTATCCCAACTAGCACACAAGCGCTATAACAAGCTGCACAATGGCCGGTTAAAGGTTTTTTATAACGCCTTAGGCTCCTTAGTAAGAAGTATAGTGGTTCTATAAGCGGCTACAGATCTCTTGTAGCGTCAAATAGGCCCATACTGTCCAGCTTATAGCTCGACATTGGATCTACAGTGGTCGTAAATAGTAATTATAATAGTACGTAGTATAGTAGTAATACAGGAGCGCTAAAATAAGATGAAGGTGGTATAATCGCGCTACAAGAGCTTTTTCGCAGCTTCGTGGCGCTTACCAGCTGTTGTACAGAGGTGGTTAGCGCCACGAGCGTTCGAAAAAGCTCTTGCAGCGCGATTATACCACCTTTACCTTATTTTAGCGCTACTGTGTAACGGTTATAAATGCTAACGCTCTAAATTAGTAATATAGTCGGTTTATTATGGTGTAAACTAAATATATTTTTTTTAAAATGAATCATCAGTGACAAATGAGGAGACATTTTATTTTTACGGATTGGATTACTATAATAACAAGTAGTCTATCGCTTTTATTTCTTTGTGTACGTGATATGAAAGTGCGAGTTCCAGTTTGCTGTCAATATATATGTATATTATCGTCAATATTTTCATGCGCCCTCAAAATATTCAGTTTTAAGTGCAAAAATTATATAGATATGTGGATTTGGAAATTGTATTTTGAACATAAATAAGACTTTGAGGGTTACCGATAATTTAATTAGGGTTATAGGTAATAAAAAATGATTTTAATTATGTTAACGTTACCAGGCTATAGATTTATATGATCTTCAAAAGATCGTAATAACCTCAAAAAATATGTTTACCAAATGCTATAATGGCGTCTCGATCAAGCAGCTCTCAGAGTTGGTTACATCTGCTCTAGCGCCTTAAGCTGTACAAAGGCTCTAGTGTTTGCTGTTGTAGACCTCAAGGTTTTGCAGTTGTGGCATAGGAGTGCTTCAATATGTTTTGGTCGCACACCAGCATTTTACTCGTACTTTTAGGGGTCAGTCGTTGAATATCAAAATAGTTTGAAATATTTTTTTTTTATTAATTTAATGTAATTTAATTTAATTTAATTTAATTTAATTTAATTTAATTTAATTTAATTTAATTTAATTTAATTTAATTTAATTTAATTTTATTTTATTTTATTTTATTTTATTTTATTTTATTTTATTTTATTTTATTTTATTTTATTTTATTTTATTTTATTTTATTTTATTTTATTTTATTTTATTTTATTTTATTTTATTTTATTTTATTTTATTTTATTTTATTTTATTTTATTTTATTTTATTTTATTTTATTTTATTTTATTTTATTTTATTTTATTTTATTTTATTTTATTTTATTTTATTTTATTTTATTTTATTTTATTTTATTTTATTTTATTTTATTTTATTTTATTTTATTTTATTTTATTTTATTTTATTTTATTTTATTTTATTTTATTTTATTTTATTTTATTTTATTTTATTTTATTTTATTTTATTTTATTTTATTTTATTTTATTTTATTTAATTTAATTTAATTTAATTTAATTTAATTTAATTTAATTTAATTTAATTTAATTTAATTTAATTTAATTTAATTTAATTTAATTTAATTTAATTTAATTTAATTTAATTTAATTTTATTTTATTTTATTTTATTTTATTTTATTTTATTTTATTTTATTTTATTTTATTTTATTTTATTTTATTTTATTTTATTTTATTTTATTTTATTTTATTTTATTTTATTTTATTTTATTTTATTTTATTTTATTTATTCTTTAAAAACAGTTGACAGACTGAACCACCAGTGCACCTATGTAAATATATTATGATAATAATTTTATGCTTTAGTATAAAGGTATATTACTCTGTTATAGCGCTTTAGGTGCTTAACATAATTCTGTAATCCCCATGGCTGTAAAAATGTTTCGAATGATACCTTATACATCTATTTGCCGTACAGAAGCCATATAAATATCTGATATAACGCTCAAGGCGCTATTAAAGACCTACGCAACTCTTTTATAGATAAGTAATACACTAGCCCTAAAAAAATATGTTATAGAACCTAAGGCATTACAAAAAGCTTATTTACGCTCTTGAGCGCTATACGCGCAACGCATAACTCCGTTTAAACTCCTTTATCTCCTAAAGTCCCCTTATACAGTTAACGGTGTTATAGAAGATTCCATTAACTCAGTTATACTTCCCTAGGCTGTCTAGCGATGCAATTACATGCTCATATATCACTATAAGTCATTAGTTTCCTACTAAACGGCTACTGTCCCGCCTAGCTGTTAAAGGGTTTTTTAAATAGCTAGTATACAACTTATAGAGAATTGTACAGCATTTGAACGACTCTTATGCAACTATCAGGCTGTATAACGACTGTATAAGCAGCTTGTGTGCTAGTTGGGATGAGATTCGCAATGACGCATCGGTTGGGTGTGAACGGTCAAGTGTTTTCCTATTCATTTGTCTGTTCATACGCGATGTATGTTCCGTCAGATATGAACCTTCCCGGGCTAAATTTTGTTCTATTTAATCAATTTATATGTACGGTAAAATACATAATAATCAAAAAAATACATCAGTAGAAATGTAATGCCCTTGATAAAAAAGCTCGTTTTCGTTCTTGAAGACATGTCAAGATGTTCATTCTTTGTTTCGCGATGTGTTGTGGTTCATACTGATAGTTTTCTTATGAAAAGGTAGCTTCTAGTAAGCTTTCGCTTTCAACATCCTACTGTTGGATAAGGACCTCTTCCTATAGTCTCCATACTTCACGATCTTTCACCATCGCAGTTCAATCTGTTTACAAACAATAAAAACTAATAAAGAAATACTTCACGCATCACTATCAAAACACAAATCTCACATAATTACGCAAACATTACACGGCTATAAAGCCTAGTGTTTGATAAACTACAAGTAATCTAGCATAGAACAGACACGGCTAATAAAACTACACATAATGTCATAATGATCGTACGTCGTTATGGGGTATAAAATTCGCCTCGCTCGTCTTCATCATGTATTCGCGTTTAATACTCTGATGGGATGTGTGACGGGATAAAGGCTTGGACATAGTACAAGAGTATTAGAAATTTAAATTGTAACATCGACGGTCCCTACGTACAATAACCTAATTGCAAAACGCAAATTTTACAGGAGAGCGGTTTGAAGTTTCAAACTTGTATCTCAAGTTCTATCAATCGCAGAGCTATGAAATTTTGCACGAAGTCTTTATTTGTTGTCTTTTATGAGAAAATAAAATAAAAACGTTAAAATATATTCATTTTATGTTCCATTGGTCACAACCGTCGTTTTACATTGGAAGTGTTGTAGTTCTGGGGTTTGTCGAGTGTTGATTTAGGGTAGAATTAAAGCATTTTTACTAAATTTTTTTTAATCAATCGAAAGTATATGACAACCGGAAGGTCACGGAAACAAAAAAGGCAAATCCCGTAAGTACCACTTAAGGGAATGTACGTAGGGACCGTCGACATAATCTAGGATTCGTTTCTTAGATGTTTAGTTTTTTATAAAGTGGCCCACTGTTTTATTTGACGTTCTAATTTGCTTTGATACAAATGTCTCTCATTTGGGAATCGAACCCGTGATCGCCATGAGCAATGCAGTGACTGGTAACCAAGTAAACCACTATGGCACAGCCTTGTTTCAAGCATGGGTTGAAGACCTTTCTTCCATTCTAAAAATGGTACTCATGTATAGCTTTGATTTAAGATTTCAATACCACGAATTAAACTATACAGGTACATATTTTTAAAATACGTTTTGAAGCTAACGGGCAATTTATTTAATTAATTAAATTAACGAATAACAGTCACGGCACTAAATGAGCCACTAACCGCTGCAAAAATAGAAAATACCAGTAAAGTATCTCGATTTCTGACTAAAAACAGGAAAAGTGACAAAAATACCTTTGTTTTTGATAAGCAGTCCTTTTGAGTCTGAAATAATTTGATATGATAGGTACCTACGTCATGGCCTGTTATTATGCACTCATTAACAAACATCGTTTTTGAATAACATTCCTTTTACATGACGAAGGCAATAAGACACATACGTCATACTTCTAACACGAGTAAAATTAATGAGCAGAATTTACAACGAAAACATGATAATTATTGTTTAATTTTAGACAAATATTGTAAAGGAAAACTTCGCAAATATGCTGAAACGACTGTTAAAATTGTGAAATAAAATTGGAAAAGCTATTTTTGGACTGTTTTTAAGTAGAAGGTTTTTTTTGTCACAAAATCCTCGCGGTGAATGAGGAAATCCTTCTGTTGCGAAGTCGGTTAAACAAAATTAGAATTACAGAAAACTGTGTCACATATTATTACCACATGGCTAAATACATTTTTTTAGATTGGATTTGAACTAATTACAAATTTGCCCTGAAATCTTTGAAACAGAGAAAGTTAAAAGCTAAAATAAAAATAATCTAATGTATAAAATTCTCGCGTCACAGTTTTCGTTGCCATACGCCTCCGAAACGGCTTGACCGATTTTGATGAAATTTTGTGAGCATATTGAGTAGGTCTGAGAATCGGCCAACATCTACTATTTTTCATACGCCTAAGTGACACTTTTTTTTATATATACCTAAAAAAACGTTTGCCGGGTCAGCTAGTAATGAAATAAAATTATAACGAGTATTGTTGACATAATGGTTAAAATCGGCATGTGACAATTGCGGTCAGGATGAACAAAAGCAATTCATTAATGAATGTCACGTAGTACATAATTCATTACTTTGTTACAAATAATTGTGTGTTTTTATATTTACTTCAAAGCTACCTCTATCGTATTCTGTCGTTTGTGTAATAACTTGTTTGCCCATTATTTACTAATTACTTGCTAAAATCATACTTAGTAATTGGTAAGTTGTTTCTTTGACATTAAGTATGTAGTCTAATGTTTCTCAAAGACATCTCCCATCCTAGAATAAATCTTGTGGTTGGGACTTCTACAAACAACGGACACAAAGTGCAAGAAAACCCAAGAACTGCTAATTTCGACTCACACAAATTTCCACTCCGTGTGGGAATCGAATCTATACGTTTACCGTATAAGTAATCTCTTTCATCTATACTTAATATTATAAATGCGAAAGTAACTCTGTCTGTCTGTACTCAATCACGCCTAAACTACTGAACCAATTTGCATGAAATTTGTTATGGAGATATTTTGATACCCGAGAAAGGATACTTTTTGCCCCGGGAAAATGACACATTCCCATGATTCAGGTGGCGGACGGAGTCGCGGGTAAAAGCTAGCAATTATATAATTATAAAAACGTGGTAGTTAAAATAATATCGGGATTAAACTTTTAAATAAATGCAAGGGAATAGAAGAAGTAAAACTAAAAACCTTTTATATGAACTCAGAGCAGAATATTATAAGTTATTTTAGTGTTGCCATGCTTACAGCTTTACCCCGTATAATGGTAGATGGTATTAAGTGATCAATGTGGTCGCGCGTGGCTTCCTCATGGGGTTACATAATTATTTCCCATCACGTGACTTTTGTGTTTTATGGCAACATCGGGGTATACCCTGTCATTGAGTACCGTAAGTGCCGTTATAGTTCGTGATACTGTTTGTTTTGTGAAATTGAGTTTTTAATATTTGATATGGAAATTGATATCAAATTGATAGGTATCAGTATGATTGATAGTATTGATTGGCTACTTCATTTAAGCTACATATACACTGACTGAGTGACTTGTAAGGGCCTTACATTTAGCGAAGGCGCCAAATGCCTAGTTGCAAAGATTTCAGAACGTTTATATCGTCTGTTGGTACAAATGGAAGCTTCATTTGGCAACTATAGGTTATAATTTTTATCCTTCTTTCTTTTTTTCCCCTCACAATATTGTTCCGTTCTGCACAGATCTAAGCATTAAAATATCGTCCCAGTACACTTTTCCTCTAGTAAAAGCGACCGCAGATATAAACAGTGTTTGGCGGCAAGCTCTTATCCTCATAAGTGCGTTGCGCGGGCGCCGCTGTACAAACATACGTACAAAACCTTTGTGTGCGCCGTCAAAACGCCTACTGCTGTCACACAACACTACAGGCTGTAGTGTTGTCTGTATCTGTATGTAGCTGTAGTCTACAGCTAAACTTTATAGTACTACTTACCAATTTATACATAACATTATAATGTAAGTTCTTATTTGACATAGGATCTTGAATAAAGGAATCTTAGTTTAAAGATCGCTATCACTGTCTGAAACCTTAGTAAAAAGTTACGTAATACATGTCCAAAAAAAGGCATAGCAGACAGAAAAACTACTACTGCATAAGTTTGCGAGTGATTGATGTTTTTTAATCATAATTTTGTATTTCTCTACCATCCGCACCCGTACCTAGCATGCTCTATCGGTCCTCTAAGGTCCCGGACTGCCTTTCACACAAGGTAAGCTGTACATACTATGATGATATTAAAGGTGGCAAGGTGTTAGGGGCAACTGAAAATCTGTGCTGTACCTACAGCGTACACTGAGCTATAGCTAAGTTCTGTATTTTTTATTGTTTTTTTCATAAAAATAAATAGTTTAAATGACTGTATTAACTTGTTAAAACTGAGTGCTACAAAAAGGCTTTTAAATAATCGCATATTTCATCGTCTTGCTCACTGACTGTTTCTATAAACTATAGAGACAATTGACATGTCTACACTCTACATGCATATACAAATACACGTAGGAGCATCAAATTCAGTTAGCTATAACTTCACCCATCTTCATACAAGCACTATAAGTCTATAGTCACGTTGCTATCGGTTATTAGCGCGGGCACAGAGACCAGGCGTCGTCATTGTACGCTATTTGTCTCAGCTCTACCACGCCTCTACATTCATAACGATGTATGTACAGTACCTAATAGATCGGTTTGTGATTGTCTGTCTGCCATTAAGTTTGTATATGTATCATAATGTAAATATCTGTTTGGCTTTGCTACTCATCAAAAAGCTCACGCTAGGCCACAAGCATAGTTCGGGTTGCTATCATCATGTACGGAAGAGGACTTTACACATGCATCATGGTTGTAATCTTAAACATTTAGGACCTACACAAATGAAGAAGAATCCTTGAAGTATACATTTGTCCTTCATAATATAACTCTTAGAACTGTATTAAAAGTACAATTGTGTACATGTCGTATGTGAATCAGGATTGTGGTATAATGTGCAATAAAGTAGTTCGTCCAATCAAGACTTTAAGTATAATTTAATAACCTATTACTGTTTTCCACTGGGCAAAGGTTTACTCTGGTATAAGAAGCTCATCGAGTCCATCACGCCTGGGGACTTTGTTATAAGTCAGGATCAATTCAAATGAACTACTAGTCTCGCTAAAGTTTCATCACGATATTTTCCCTTACCGTTCCAATAATTGATAGTAAAGAACTTCCTAAACGCATACAGCGTCTAAAAGTTAATATACAAATATGATTCAAAATGTACAATGATGACAGTTTCTTAGTGGTTAAAGTGGTCGCCGTAATTTCCCCATTCGCAAATCCCAGACAAATATTTTTGTGATGCGCCAAATTATTTCGGCTGTGGTTGTTTTTTGTACCCGTTTGGGTGTTTGGGAAATTTCCTCTGAAATAAGCTTTAGGAATGACTAAACGTTGCAAAAACATCTAATCCGCGATTTTACTGTGATCTGTTTGAAGAGGTATCATGCATACTGGTTGTCGTAAACTGTCAAATTTACTGGACAAAATTACTTGTCACGTCTACTAGGCAAGCTACTGGACAAGTTTTATGGTCATATCTACTAGGCTAGTTTACTGAACGCCGCTTTGAGCCAGTTGTAACTTGAGGGTAAACTTGATTGTTAGGAAATCCTATCAGTAAATAAACCTTAAAGAAGTCGTCTAACGGCATTTATGTCAGTCTACATAAAAATATGAATAATTCATCCTTTAAATAAAACGGCTCAATAGTTTTACTTTAATTAACAGTACTTTAAAGGGTTTGCCTCAATAATGTATTTAACCGGACGTGGGTACGAATAATAATTCTAATTGATTGCAAAGCGACCATTCATTAGAAGAAAATACATCATTACATCTCCACTAAAACTTTAGACTTGGGCAAAAAATGGCGATTATTCCACGTTTATTAGTTAAAAATGTATTTATTCTGTAAGCGTATAACGACATGAATGAATCGTTTTAATTAAAATGAATTCTTGTTAACACAAATTCTTACTTAAGTAATTGTTTACTTTGGTAATAATTTGTGTTGTGAACTGAATTTTTAACAATAATGAGTAAAACAAACGTCTATCATTATTTCTTTTGGTAAACGCATATTTTGTCTGCAAAATTATTGCGTTTACTGGATGTATTCGCATTTATATTACCGATAGTTATTTCTTAACGAGTAAATTGTTTTACATTAAATTTACTTCGTCTTAATTGACAATTACTGAGTGAAGTATTTGAAGATATTCGTCGCCAATCATTCTTTATTGTGAAGAACGTGTACAGCACCTTTCAATTGTTTAACATTTTATTATTCGTTATCGTTGTGTAGTCTTTGTCTATTACAAAAGTGCAATAATTTAAAAATCAAAAGACCCTTAATTTATTAAAAATTAATTAAGAACGCAATACATTTCATTGGAGTTATCCGAGAAATTATATTATTTTATGTTTTGACGAATGAAGTAACACAAAAACTACAAAACTTAAAGATTATTCTTTGACTTAAATCTTTAATTTAATATTATCTGGCTTTGAAATAAAGGTCCATATATGTAATAAATCATTATTATGACTTTGACGTGCGATATTTTTACCAAGTTCTCATATAAAGTAGTGTGCACATCAGCATAAGTCTCTGGCGTCGTCGGGTCACGCCGTCTCCCACAAACTAATTGCCGTGACGGCCAATATTTGTCATCAATTAAATACCAAGACTTTTTAATTATTGGCCCTTTTCCGTCGTTTTGTTTGGCGGCGTCAAGGGACTTGTGTAGAGAGTGCTCTTCACTTGTTGGCTGGGCACTGTTGGCTAAAGGGTTTAAGGTTTTGTTTGGTTAAAGCTGTATGCGTCAGTGAGGTGATCGAGGAAAGGTCGTTCAAGGATTTTGACATCTGTAGTTATGATGACATTCGGTATGGGCTTATGTTGAAAAGTAGTTATGGTAAAATGCTGACTTGTCTTTTTAGTTTGCAATCACGAGATTTTTGCTTTCTGCGTCTTCTCGTTTGAAAGTCTTTGGACTTTTCCCAAACTACATTGGTATCAAAGTATAAAGATCAAAAATAACATGTATGTTTCGAGTAACCGAACCATGATGCAGTTGTAGTCTGGATGTGATACCTAAAATGTGAAGTAGATTGATATTTTTTGTTGTTGGTTAAAAAACTACGTACCTAAGTTTGAGAAGCGTTACCGATCCTAATGTGTTAGACGTTCCGTCTCATTAAACAGGAGTTATTTATTGAAATATTTTTAATATTAATAACTGGTCTGCGGTTGAGGATTTATAAATCCTGTCCATTTTTTAAAATAATTATATAATTATTATAAACTGTAGAAAAATGAAAATGTAAATCTCATATTCTAATTTCCCATTTATTTAAGTTGCCATAACATCAAAACTAAAAGTATACTACCTACTTACTTAGGTGTACTTGTGAATCTAGCTAACTTGTCTTAGGTGAATTAAATTTATGTTACCATACGAATGTAGTACAAAATATGTCTTGACACTTCAAAACTGCATTTCACGGTGGCATCATAAAAATGCCCAAAAAAATGTCAGCAATGACCCGTGCTTATGCAACCATATCACCTGCTCATACACAAAGACGGCTAATTCGACTTATATTGTACAATAATACTTCATCCATAGTCTATGACCACCATCGACAATAGACCACCTTGGAAGTACCACCAAAATACACTATTGTGGTCTATCAATTGTTTTTTTTTCCTTTTATTGTGGACTAAAGTTATTGGTTTCTTATTATCTGAAGTGTCAGCTGTTGTGGTCAGTTTGAATGGCAATTAAATATGTGATTTTGTTTTTTTTTATACTTGGAAGTTACGGTAAAATTGGTAATTTTAGGTTTAGCAGAAACTTAAAATAGTAGATAGGTGATTGATGATAATGATTTATATGATGTTACAAATTAATTCAAGTAATGGTTAGGTGTGAAATAGATATGTATAATTTTGAATCATTAACCCCCGGTTGCTGAGGCACACTAAGCGGTAATTTATCTATTCAAACTGTCATATTTAAATGAGTTTAAACGCTATTGAATAGATAGACTACCACTAAATGAACTTCAGAAACCGGGCGTTAGAGGGTTAACATGACAAAACATCATATTCTCATAAGAGTATCAAAAAAGTGGTCATAACTCTAGTAATTATAAAAATGAAGGTCCTTAAAAACCTCGAAATATGGTGATCTGGATGTGGACATAATGACATGATCATAAAAATAGTACACTTGTAAAATGTTTAATCATAGTTACGGCATAAACTACTTGACTACTAAAAAAAATCGCTATAATTCATAATCAAAAGCGTTTTGTACAAACCTATACTTTCTTGACCATTCCCATTCATTGTTTATTTCAACATTCAAAAACAATTTCAAAGCATTTAACTGCAAAACAATTATCCACGCCATTGTCATTGGCTGTTTTACAAAATGTGTAGAGAATATTCTCACTTTCGGTAGTCATTATCCGTTTGTCTATGGGCGTGAAATGGTCCGAAATGGGCCAAAATGGGCCGATTTCGTGCCATAATTCATTGGCACCGTGAAGTAGGCGCCATGTGGTGGCCTCTTGGTACTAGGACCTTAGTATATTTAAAAGTTTTAGATAATTATAGATATTGTTCTAATTATATTACTTTTGAATTTGCTGACGTCATGCAAATTGAATGCTATACGTTGCTCTGCTGGAGGAAAAAGCTTACGTTGTGTACGTAAACATTTTTCCTCCAATTGTTCAAAAACCATGATCAAAATTGATCGAAAAACCTTGGGGAGATTTGTTCTAATCAGCAGATTACTTGCAAAGATCCCAGGGTCCATAGGGTCCTTCAGCCTTCCAAATCGGTTCTCCATTTATATTTTCCAACATAATTGAATCTTAAATCGTACATGTTTATCACATAACGCTACCACTACTTTTTCTCAACGCGACTTCTATAATTCCCCTTTGATCGTTCTTTTGATTCTACACTAAAATTATACGCAAATACAATTTATCTATTCCTTTCCATATACTATATGGATCAGCCAAGTGTCCGCGGAGACAGAGCGGCGGTGGGCGCTGTGTCCGGAGGCTCGGCTCCTGAACAATAAACGAATTTGTTTCTAATAGCCACACGCCGTGCCTTTGTCAGACTGCCGACCAAACGTTATAGCCGTCAAATAGTTTTAAACGTTATTCTGAGGACCGTTGTTTAATAACGTATTTGGGGACCTAAACATTTGGATTTGATTTTTATTTATGAGCAGAAGAAAGTGATACTGGTGAAGAGACTTTTGACGCAAGATTGAATAAATGTATCGCTATTTTTTGGGGTATATTTTTTTGTAAAGTTATTAAATTCAATGTTTCCTTCTTATACACCATTCTTTGCTAAGTAATCGTGGTTAATAGGTAACGTTTATACTCTATCTCAAACTAATGCCGCAGCTAATTACTCAGAAATTTCTTAGGGAAAAAAAATTAAACTGGTACTCAATCTGGATATTGGATTTGATGTCTTATTTGTGATATTAAGCTTAATCTTTTGGAACTAGCAGCTACTATGAAATAAAAGAATACTTACTTATTAAATTGCAAAGGTTTACCCTTCCTTAAGAACCATAACTAAAGATCAACTAAAACAAAAATCCCTACTTCCCAACGCGAATAAACATACACAATTTCTTTTGATCTTATAAAGTATCTTATCTATATAAGTAGAGAGGTAGAGCCTCCGTATCGGACAAAGGCTCGGTCTACTGTCATAACGACCGTGTGCCTTTGAGAACAAACTTTTGTAGCAAATACATAGAAAAGCAGCTTTTAATGATATCTTTATGTCGGTCCTCTTGTTACAGTAAAACTTCAAGTTATTGTGGAATATAGTTTTGTTTGAGTATTGTGTATGAAGGAGTTTTCTAGGTCTTTCTGCTTTTGATGTAAGTTGACTAGCGATTGCGTATTTATTAAGTTTCTATGCGGTTCTATGAAATGCTAGGACAATCTGATTGTAAATCCTTTTACTGAATTGTATATTTTAATTATAGTCGTTTGCTATGTTTACTATGTACTTCATCAAATCATAGCTCGTTGTTAATACTATTCTAATTAAGGTTGTAATTGCATAAGAAACATTTAAAAAACTTAAGTGTGCCATAACATTAAAAAGTCTGAGACGTTATTTGTAAAGCGCGCCAAATCATTTTTTTCTACAACATCAAAATGGCGGACAAAAGAAGCCATTTTGCGTTCGAAATTTTAATTGGAACGATAAAGGGCTTTCGCGGAATATTTTAAGGGCAAGCGGCCAGTGACTGGCGCGCAAAAAAGTTTTATCTCGCGTCGATTAAAATTCCGTTTGAAAATCGAACAAATAGGTGCTTTTTGTCGAACCACGCCTGCGCGGTGAGTGCGACACTTTTTTAATGGCCACCAATATGGCGGACGCTGACATGTTGAAGGATCGCGGAAATTAGTCGATTGTTTTAGTCGAGTGAGGTTTTTGTGCGAGCTTTCATTGTTTAATGGATTGGATGCTAAGAGGATGTGATATGAATGTGTCTTGTTTGAAAGGCAGTTTGGTGACGCATAAAGTATTTTTTTTAGGATGAAGAAACGTTTTTTGTTTTTTGCCGTGCCTTAAAGTAATTTTTACAAATGGTAACATTACATTTTGACTAATTATGAAACAGGAAATGACATCCAAATATCCTAATATAATAATTAGTAACACGAACCTTTAAAACAGTCCCTAATATTTTCATCCAAATATGGTTGGAAGTTACCCTGAAATGATAAATGCATCAATGCTTAAAAGTATCAGTGGCACATTCTCTAAATACCGGTGCACACCTGCGGACGATTAACAAGAATGTCAAAATAGAATCTGAACTAAAATATTTCCTTCCCGAAGTAAATTAACCGGGAGACGTGATTCTACCTAAAACCTTAAACCACCACTTTCTGAAATACCATTCTTACGTCAATAAGCATAAAGTCGATTTTTAAGTGTATTTTTCTTTTCGAAATGTAAATCTTAAGGTGGTCCTACATTGTGACTTAATTACTAGTGAAGGCATACACTTATGGCAGTAGTCTAAACGATATCGATACCGCGAGATTTCGAATCGTTAGTCGATTATCGACTAATGGTATATTTATGCTGATTGGTTGTAAAAGGACTAGTTCCACTGATTTTATCCAATCGACTAAAACGTAATTACGTAACAGACTATTAATATTACATTAGGTTAGTGTTTGTGATTTAGAATGAAAATAAAAGTTGTAGTTTATTTAATTAAATATGTGGGAAAGTGGCTTCTATGTTTTCTCAGTCTTGTAATACTTTGCCTGTATAATAAATGCCTTGTCTATCTTTTATGCTTTCATAGCTAAAGCACTGAATCAACTTTGAGGAGTTGCGAGTTAGCTGATACTTACCTAAAGAAAGCGTCTATACCGCATTCAAAGACCGCTACATTGTTCTAAAATATGAATTGGTCTGCTAAAATAAAATAACGTCCCATAATTCCAAATTAAGTTCAAAATCAGTCATAACCCCGACTAGTTCCAACCATAAACAATCACGACTAAACCCATAGACAATTAGTAACGGCCATAACGAGTGTCACGTTACACGGTTCGTTCATAAATCATATTTTTTTGGCGGCAAAAAGCTTAAACGGCAAAATGTCTGCTAATTGACGTGTTCCTGGTTTCATTAGTCTCATTATATTGTGGGTATGCGTTCATCAACGATCATGCATAGATTATGCAACAGATGTTACATGAATACTTTTATTATGCCTAGCTTTACGGGTCTTTTGAAAAGTTCTAACGATTCTTCTTCTAATCGTGTGGTTAGTGGTCAACCTAGTGTCAAAATTGTTCAAGCCGCGAAGACCTTTGACGTGGCTGAGAGTGGTTGTGATAATGATTTTTATTGTAGTTATCTCCTCAATTCTACTACACTAGAATCCTCTAGATTTTATCGATAAAATCGATCTATTTTTTATATTTAGATATTTATTCTTCCAATTGTTCCAGCTTAAAGTTTCGATTTTTGTACTGTGTTGTAGGGTTAGAGTTATTTACGCTAAATAAAATCATTAACAACTTCTCCTGATGATGATGTAACACATAAAAATAATATGAACTAACACATCATGAGTTCAACAAGCACTCACAAAATTTACAAACTAGCAACACAACGTAACGACATACCACTCTACCAACTACTTCAGCCAGAGAGGAAAGCATGTTAAATCTATACTAATTATTACCAATATTATAAAGCTGAAGAGTTTGTTTGTTTGAACGCGCTAATCTCAGGAACTACTGGTCCGATTTGAAAAATACTTTCAGTGTTAGATAGCCCATTTATCGACGAAACCGTGAGTTTCTTGCCGTTTCTTCTCACGAGCAACAGCTTTTCCGAAACGGTGGTAGATAAAAAATATTTTGACGATTTCAAATACTTGTTAAAGTTTATGAAATAAAGAATATTTGACTTCGACTTTGACTTTGACTTTGAAGGCTACATATCATCATGCTACGACCAATAGGAGCAGAGTATGTGACGCAAGCGAAGTTGCGCGGGTCAGCTAGTATGACATATTCACCTATTTTCTTTCACGAAATTATCAACATAATATGTAGTAATCGTCAATAACTTAACAGCGAATAGTTCATTCCACCTTAGAAACATCAAACTACCCGTCTATCTCATCTCCTACTCTATGAGAGAGCATTCGCCTACGCCAGCACGGCACGGTAGCGCAACGACCGTGATTTACACGTCTATTTTAATTCACTCGCGACCACTCGCTCTGCAACGATTTGGTTGATATTTTTACGAGCCGATCGTTTATAACTAACTCTTTCATATTTGACACCCTCCGAAGATATACTTGGTGTTCAGAGTAGATTTATTGTGTGCTTGATTTACCCCCGGATTCTGAGTTACATTTAGCGGTAGTTTATATATTCAATAGCGTTGAAACTCAGATAAAAAAACCTTATTGAATAGATAAACTACCGCTAAATGTACGCAGAACCCGGGCGTTAGATGTTTAGATAGTTAACGATTGAAATAGTTTAATATTTGGCTTAAATAATACTTTCTTGTGTCATATGGAGCCATAGTATGGTTATTAGAATCCATCTCTTTTCCACCGTCGGTCTTAGGCTTGTTTTTATACGGCTACGGCTTTAAATAACACTTTGTAACTGCATATTTGGTTTGATTCGTGGTTTGTGAGTAAAGATAAATGAGTACATAATTTTTTGGTAAGAAAAGCTAGAGCGAGATAGGTATCTAATTTTTTTTAAATTAATTTTACCCTTAGAACACAATTTTGACTCTAGTAAGCATTAAGACCATCAATCGGATTTCACTACGATCACCCATCTACAGAGTCACTGCGTCAAACGTACTTTTACTACAATTACTCAATGTATGATCAAAACTAGCATTCTTTTTATTATAGTATTCTAATTACTCATTTTAAAACCTTAAATCGGAACAAAGTTGTTAATACCTATTTTTACAATGCAAATACTTATCGAGTTGGGAATACCGCTTACATTCGGACAAACAACTCGACGAACGTGAACGATTAATTACCCAACTTAATAGGTACCTATTAGACTTAAGTTGATTCATTTTAAGGTCATTTGTTTAATATTTAAGTACTTCTGTTTATATTTGTATGACGTTTAGTTTTGAAACCTTTCCGTAGTATGAGAAGTTCCTTAGTATGGAGTAGGAAGGCAAATTTGTCATTATGAGACAATGGATGAAAATATTAACTACTTGTGACGTCGTATTTCGGCGACGTCAGTAGAGTTTGTATTGACGACGATTACAGAAGATGATGGGGTTTATTTGTAACAATAATAACCGTGGTGCAGTGGTTAAAGTGGTCACCACACCACTGCCAGTGCGTCGAAACGTTGTGGGTTCGATTCCCACACGAAACAATTATTCCGATCAACATATAATTGTTTCGGGTCTGGTTGTACTTTGTGTCCGTTGTTTGTATGTTTGTAAAAGTCCTCGCGACACAAGAGCAATTTTTAAGCGGAAAGTCCCTTAAAAAAAACCCTCGAAAACCTACATAAGTCAGTTTGAAGTATCAAAAAATCTTTTTACTAGACATGAATGCTAATAACAGCGCGAAAGCTGCTTCAACAGTTGCCAAAACGATTAACGATTTTGCTCCAACAATCTTGTCTAAAGAGGCGACATTACGAAATCGATATATCTTACTTTTTCCATACATTCCTTCGTTAGGTTCTAAATCATAATCTTGCATTCTTCAAATTCTTCTGTCTGTTGTACAAATAAATGTTTTTTGTTGTCTTCGGCGCCATATTTGCGTTAAAATTCAGGATGCCACATCATTTGTATACGGACATATGAACCCTGTCGTATCATTAGTGAAATTCTACTAATTATTGGACCTAATTAGAAGTTTGGATTTTTTGTCAATAGTTTGAATAACCGCCAGTGCTTTTGGTTCATTTCTGTGGTATGAGTTCGATTTCCAAGTTAACAAAATTATTATTGACTTTTTGCCAACTTAATATTTTCTGTCAATATCTGGTTAGTAGCTAGTTAGCATATTGAGTCTTTAGTTGACTTCAGAAAACTTCAAGAAAAAATAATTTTGCAACTGACTTATAGTTTTGGCTATCTCTTACAGTATTAATATCAAAACCTGGCAAATTATGTCACAGAATACCTCTCTTCAACCCTTCAAGAAATAAATACAATATTTCGTATCTTTGTAACAGCAGCAATAACACAAAGTCCTCCTAACACTTACTAAGCCAAAATCAATGAAGTCAATCATAATTAATAACATTTCTATTTATATCACATACATTCAATAAGGAAAACCTCGACCCTCAGGGAATCCATACAAACCATCCCTTAACAAAACACAAACAAAAATAAACCTTAACACATTACATTAAAGTTTATATTAGCATATAAGAATCACAGTCGACATTTTTTTTCTATTTCACCCCACATAATTAACTATCTTCCCTTCCGAATACTAAATACCTATTTAGTACCGAGTATCCTGGTTAGAAAGGGACAGAAATATGTATTTGCGCGTGTGTGACAAGGAGGGTGTATGAGTAATAGATAGACGTTTCACGCTCGCTTATGACAGAGGGTGAGCAGAATTGTCCCTCGCTTGCAACGTTTAACCGGCTGTGAAGTAAAACTGTTTATTTTTGAACTACCCTTATCTAATTTTGATGGAGTTTAATCGGTTGGAAGCTGGTTAAATGGATTTTGGGAATATTCTGTATGTTTACATTAGCCAATTTATGTTATTAGATCATGTTATCTTATTTTAGGAAGTTTTACCTAGGTTGGCAACATTTCAGGAGTCGGCCCTACTTTCTAGTGCAATTTTCAATTGCTCACAACAACAATTGCACCGTCAATTTCTGTTACTGAGTGACTGACTGACTGATTGACTGATTGAGAATGTACAGCCGAAATGACTGAGCGTAGAAAGTTGAAATTTTGTATGAAGATTTCTTTGGAAGTGTAGAGGAACGCTAAGAGAGGATTTTTGCGAGCTGAAACCTAGTATTAATATAGTAGCTATCGACAACAACAATGACAATTTGAAACAAGTAATTAATTGTTTCAGGTGTATTCCATACCTAAAATCTATTGAAACTATCTAGTGTTAAACAATTGACATTAAATAGTGAATTAAGTAACTCTGAATAAGAGTTAGTTTGTGTATCGTATCATTATAGCATATACCTAATTATGTCGCCTATCTAATAGCCCAAAATTATTTTCTGAACAAACAAATGGCTAAGTATTAGGCACAAAATTAATGAAACCACCAATGTTTAAAATACTTAATTTAGGTTCAGTTGAGGTTCAAAGTGGTTCCAACTAGAACCAGTGTAAAATAAATAATTTTAATGAAACGCATAATTAGGTTCCCATAAAATGAGCATCGTTGTTCAATTCATGTGGTATTTTCAAAACACCCTTACTATATAGTTTCAGTGTAGTTAACAGAATAGGCACAAAGAATAAATACAGCTAAATATGATTCCTTTGTTAATAGTGCAAAGCAAAGTCGTTATTTACGTGAGCGTAAGCGCAGTCACGGCTAATGTCGAAGATGTTTATAAAATTTACTTAACGTCGAGGATCTTACAATAAAACCGAAATAAATCATAATATAAATAACAGTGAGTACTGTCGTTGTAAATCACTTGCGCTAATTTGAAACGGATCCGTAAACACGAGCCAGCAGAATTCATCAAACGGGCCTCGGCGCTAATCTCACAAAGGGACCAACGGACGACTCAAAAGGATTTAACAAGCGGCATTCACGACTGCTCATTATATTTTTATACTTTATACCTCTGGTGGCGGGCATAAAGTGCGCGATCAAAACGCCCGAACCCCTACAAAAGGTAATTATGTTTTGATTCCTACAAAAAAAATCGAGTATCACAAAGGAGACTAACGAGATAAGAGCGTGGTAAATCGTTCCCCCCGCGGCCCGCGCGGATCAATCGCGCCACGCCGGTCGATTGGCGGAGCGGCCGCCGCGGGCCCTGCGCGCTGGGCGGAGCGCGCCGCGCCACGCCCGCCGCCGCCCGGCGCGCCCGCCGCGGCGAGGGCCCCGCGCCGCCGCCGCCGGCCGCCAGTCGACCTCCGACTGCGCCCGCATGCGTACACGATCCCTCGATCGCGCCCAGTGACCGAACCACAACTGTGCTAAATGGAACTGACCGGCGTTCAATGTTAAAGAAACAAAGCTACGAGGACAAGGAAGTGAATATGGCGATACAGAGTGTGTCAAGATACCCGAGCAGCCCCGCCGAGGCGACGGAGCCGCCCAAGACCTCGCGGATCAGCTTCAGCGTGGCGTCCATCCTGGCCGACACGAAGGCGAGCCAGGCGGACGAGACGGCCGAGATCATGAGGCACCACAGGACGATACCCGAGTCTCCGCTGCGGCAGAGTCCCTCAGCGCAGCCGGAGCTGCCGGGGGACAAGTCGATGTCTCCGCGGCCGTCGTCGCAGACTCCCCCGCTGAACCTGAACGCGTCCGCGACGGTGGCGTCTTCCGACGACGAGTATGAAGACATGAACCAGGAGAACAGTATAGTCGACGTGGAGGACCTGCCGCACGAGGCGGGCAGCGAGGACGAGGAGCGGCCGGCGCTGAAGCCGCGCCTGGTGCGGCCGACGCCGTTCAGCGCGCTGGCGGCGGCGGCCTACGGGCTGGGCTGGCCGGGCCCGCCGCCCGTCGTGCCTTCCTTCGGACCTCTTTTCCAGTCACATTTCCCAGTTGCCATCACAGGTTAGTACACTTTTCCTTTCAATAAATCAGTTATTCAAGTATTTGGAATAGTAGTTTTGATTCTATTCTAGTTGTCTAGTGGTAGATTTCTTGTATTTGTAGACGCTATATAAAAAAAAATATATCAATAACGTGTCTAGTTTTTTAGTCGTATGCGTAGATTTTTTAACGATAGTGGATCTCAAAACAGCTTCTAGGATTTTGCTGATAGTAGATTTTTTGTAAATATTGCTTATGCTCATAATAATATTATGAGTTTAATTGCTGAAATGTTGTTAATGTTTCAAATAATATGGCACAAAGTTGAACTATAAATAAACCTATGCCCTTTACTTAATAAGTAATCCGTTCGAGTATAGAAAATTTATTCTTGACTACTAATTGACTATTATTATCTCATAGGTATATTGTTATAAAAAATATCCTATCGTTGAAAAGGTATGAAAAATAAACCACACTCTTCCTGTTTTCACGTTACTATCGTTATTACGCAGTACCTACTTACCTAATTATTTGGCACAAAAATATATTCACATGTTTTCCTCGTAGGTAATTAAATTTTATAAAGTGTGCGATAACACTTACCGATTTCCTGATTTTTGCTCTAAAACTGTAAAAACATCCCCATCTCGCTCGTGTCTATCAGAAAATACATATTTCATAACAAAATACGGGAATTAAAATGTATTTCTAACGACTTGAAATTTACCGATAATTGTATTATAAATATATTGAAAACGTGCTATTATAGTCGTGCAAAACAAATTTAGGAAATTCCCTATTAACGACCAGGAAAATATAGTAACCTTATTAATTAACGATAACCGCCATATTTTTCAATAATTACTATTGTTATCATATTTTCCTGCTAGTTTATCAATAGTACGCAATTACGTACAATCAAGTTGTTATTTAAAATATTAATTATTTCACAAATGCGTAATTCAGATAAAATATTATTATATACCTGAGTTTGTACACAGGTACAATAATATAATATATCAATTAATTGTACAATCCTTCCGTATTACAATTCAATTATCAAGCAAATATAACTAAATATTATATAGGTAATTATAATACCTAATATAAATATTATTAAAAAAAAATTACCCGTTACTGTCGCATTGCAAGTCAAGGTCAAGGCAAGGGTCTCCTCCCAAACGAGGAAGGGGTTAGAACTTGAGTCCACCACGCTTGCCAAGTGCGGGTTGGGGACTTTGCAGGCCCTCAAGAAATGTATTAAACAAAATTTAGGCATGCAAGTTCCATCGTAATGTTTCCCGTTAGAGCAAGTGATAATTATTTCTAATACACACATAACTTCGAAAAGTCATTGGTGCCTATATAATTATTATATAACATTATTATTGCGATTAATTAGGTGCTAATAAGGGTGTAAGGTTAATCAGGTATAATAAAGATTATATAATAATATAAGGTCACACAAAATTACTTGAAGAAAATGACATTATAGTAAATATAATTAGTATTATAATATATATATGTACATAATATAATATATATGTAATAAGAGGTCATTGGTCGATTAGTCGTGAGTTGGTAATCGATTCTTTATATATTTGTATCTATTATTTTCATTCTTTATTTATTACTCTTGCCTTTCTAAATCTGCACTTTTCAGCAGATATATACCGTAGTAGATTAATTCTGGAAAATTACATAATATGATACTATTTACAATTACATGCTGAACTTGTTATAATATTATAAGTCTATCTGTCTGTCTGCTACAATTTCATGGTTAAACAGCTGAATCAATTTTCATAAATTCAGCGTGAAAAAAAAGCGTCAAATAATAAATGTGAAAATGTATTTACTTTCTCTTCCTTTAAGAGAAGATGTATTAATTATGCAAGGGGAGTTCGTAAGCATCATGCCAAGTAGGGTTCATTGATTTCTGCCTACCTCGATGCGAAGAAGGCGTGATCTTATGTTTGTTTGTATGTATGTATGTATAAATGTTAGTATGCTTGTATCTTTACTTTCTGTAATAGGTACGTTCCTTTTTAATTAGTATTCCCGTCTTCCAAAATTTGTGGAAACAATGCAATAATTTAAATTACATGTCTGTGTTGCTATTTATATGTGCATAAATGATTTAATTAGTGCACTTTGTTTAAAAATAAATACCAATTATTCCTTCGTAAGGTTTTAATGAGCGTTTTGAAACGTTGCTGGTAGTTGAAGTGAGCTATTTGCGCGTCAGTCGCATTGTCAATCATGAAATAGGTTTGGGTGTAAACAATTGCAAGTCATACTAATATTGCAATTTTTAGAATCAGTGGAAATTGAATGAATAATTTGGCAACACAAAAGTGTAGCGTATATATAATGTAGAAATAATCCATTTTATAAATAATATCTACCATTTGTTATATTGATAGCGGTGGATATAAATAGGTAGGCATGTTAGACGTCATTTCATAAATAAAAAGAATGCGAAATATTTAACCCCTTCTATTTATTAATGTCTATAGGTATTATGAATACCTACACATCGTGGTTTATACTGTGGATATTTTACAATAATTAATTATGACTGAGAGCGACTAATTATTTCATCAAAACGGCTTAAACACACAATAGCAAAGAATCAAAACTTCAAACTCCGACCTCATCTGGGATTCAAACTCGGGACTGTTTATACAAAGACAAGATGTTGTGTAAACCCGTTAACCCTTTCGCCGGGTATCAGTAACGGTGTCGGACGAAAGCCTACATAAATAACGGATCAGACATAATGCGTAAACAATGGAGGAGAAGCTACAACTGAACAGATCACCAAGGATTCGGAATGCTGTTCGCGTTTAAAGGGTTAACTTTTATTATATTTAGATATTTATTTTTTATAAAATCTTGTGTATTTTATAGTTGTTTTCCAATAAAACTAATTTAGTAACCGAAAAAATAATTTTTATGCGATTGATTGGACATTAAATTATATTTATAAGTTATATGGGTATTAGAAATAATTATCAGTTTTTCTAACGGTACAATAAAATATCGCGATGGATAACAATCACACATTTGCCCAGAGTGGGATTTAACGCCGGATTACGGGAGTAGACCATTGCCCAGTAGGGCATTTCTCAGAAATGAAGTGTTTTTGCATAATTTATCTGGCAAAATTTTAGATTCTTATTTTGGCGAAGATATCGCAGTAATATCATAGCGTTTTCAAAAAGATACTCGATAATAGCGGAGGCCCTCCTGTAGACGCATTAGTTAATGAAATACAATGTTTTAAAATTTTTGATTACCAGCGGAATGAGATGTGACCAGGTGGATGAGAAATAAGGCACAGGTAAATTAGAAAAATGTGAAATAAAAAACGCAAGCAGCCGTTTCTTTGGCTTATAATAAATAAATCACAGTCACAATTCGGAACACTTCCAGGTAAACTCTTAAGAACCTTAGTAAATCGGAAAAAAGTGTTGAGAAATGTAAAAATAGTTCACATCTTCAAAACTGTTATAAAGCTCGTACAAATATGATCAAGATACACTTGAATAAGACAAGTACATGATCAGGATCATATAATTTACTTATTTATAATATTTTGTAAGAGATTTGGAATGATTTTGAACTTGTATTTTCTATGCCATAATAATTATCAGTGGTCGATATAACAAAATCAGTTCGACTCTACTTTAATTTTTTTTTATATTATGTTTGTGTACAGGGGTTTTAACTATTATCTTTCTTTCAGTACTATTTACTTTTCTTTGACACAAACAATTACTATTTTAATTACTTTCAGGTTTTTTCTACACTTGTCGTAATGTTTTTTCAGATTGGATTTAATTTATGAATTACTCGACTCCTATTAGTCGTAGCGTGATGATATATAGACTATAGCATTCCTCAATAAAAAGGCTATCTAACAGTAAAAGAAATCTTCAATTCGTACCAGTAGTTCCTGAGATTAGCGTGTTCAAACAAACAAACAAACGAACAAAATTTCGACTTTTATAATATTAGTATAGATTTTATCGTTTTTGTAAATCTAATGGGTATTTTCTTATTGGACAATTTTACAAAATTGATGAAGACAACGGTGTAACCAGCAGTATCTATCATTTATTTTCAGGATGAGTATAATAATAAATAATAAATTTAACCCATTACTGTCCCACTGCTGGGCAAGGGTCTCCTCCCGTAATGAGGGAGGGGTTAGGCCTTGAGTCCACCACGCTGGCCAAATGCGGGTTGGGGACTTTGCATGCCCTCAATAAATGTATTAAACAAATTTTTAGGCATGCAAGGTTTCCTCACGATGTTTTCCTTCACCGTTGGAGCATGTGACAATTATTTCTAATACACACATAACTTCGAAAAGTCATTGGTGTGTTGCCTTGGGTTCGAACCTGCGACCACTTGCGTGGGAGGTGTCAACTTATACCACTCGGCTATCACTGCTCTATAATATTTCAGTAAAATAGCGATTCTCTTTTGTTCTTTTTTCCTTAAATAATAAGCCTTAAATTTCTTTCTACATCTTTTTCTTCACACTATCTGTTGTCTTGATGATATTTCTTCAATACTCAATAGTTTTTTCGCCTTTGTACCTGAGATATCTGTCTATCCTTCTCTTCTTTATATTTCAACAGCTGTTGGTTACTTTTAACGTATTCATACTGTTTTCTCTCTGCTCACCGTTTTAACAAGTCTTTCTTCTGTAGTCTGTTTCTTTATTTTCCCCTATTCTTTGATCTAGAACTTAAATAAACAATAATTTAGTCATTAATAAGGGAAAATTTACTGAAATCATAATTTACCTGGGACATATCTCATTTATCTGGTGCAAATTCGCCAGAGAAACCCAGGTGAATTAGGGCCAGATTTATTAGTTTTTCTCATAAAAATCCATTTATCTTGTTATTTTAATACAGTTATTGAATAAAAAAAGAAAATAATGTTGTAAAACCCCAATGAAACAATCTGATGTGTTTTGTGAATAATATTCTGTCAATATTGGTAAAAAAAATACGACCATAAAAATTAGTTTACTTACCTTACAAAATCCAATTTCGAAGTCGATATCATGTATAATTTTGGCGAGGAGCAGCAAAAAAACGTGGTCATGGTATTAAAACACGGAGGAGACTAGCAGCGAGCGGGCCAGGAGCTTTCACCTGCTGTGCAAGCGACGGTTTTTGTGGGAAGTTAACGCAAAGATGGGCCAGATAAATTATGCTTATGCGCTCGGACATTCTTAAAACTTCCATAACTATTGTAGTTTATTATAAAACCAAAAATGTAATACTGGAAATTATAGTTAAATAGTCAAAGTACCGATGAACATAAATAAATTCAGTATTTTTTTAAGAAATCAAAATTTTTTTAAACCATAATTAGATCAATTTCACGTTAGGACACGCCATATAAATTAGATTTCGACTGTATTCTATTTTTTATTATTTTAATAACAATATCAAAATGATACATTAAACGTAGGCCTCGATAGATAATTTACGTTTACGTAGAAATAAAAATTATCGATAATAAAATCTATTCATTTATATACGTTCTCTGATGAAAAACCGCTAAAACTCACCCTTCTGAGAATTGCCCAGTAGTGGGACATGATTGGCAAAAAATCTAATAAGATTTTCTATAAAAATCTTATAAGCAGATGTTCCAGGAAAACATAATTTTGATAGTATAATTTAAAACTTTACCAATTCAATGCATAAATACAGGGCAAAGTAGGAAAAAATTAAATAGGTACTTTATAATATGCTAATTAGGAACAATATAAAGTAAATTGAAACTTAAAACCTAATTTGGAAAATAATGGAGTATTTATATAGAATAGTTTATTTTTCCTGAGTGTATTTGTACCAATACTTTGTGTTGACGTTTTATTTCTGAACTGAAAATAATGTTTTACACAATATTAGAAGAAGCTACAGTTTATTTCCATTATTTTTATTAATTTCATCTTCTGATTCTACTTACTAACGCTATCTTCTTCTAATATATAAAATTCTCACGTCACAGTTTTCGTTGCCATACTCCTCCGAAACGGCTTGACCGATTCTCATGAAAGTTTGTGAGCATATTGAGTAGGTCTGAGAATCGGCCAACATCTATTTTTCATACCCCAATGTGGCACTATTTTTTTATTTATATGGCAAAACAACGTTTGCCGAGTCAGCTAGTAAAAATATATAAGTAGGTATGAAGACTTGACTGCCTCCGTGGCGCAGTGGTTTAGGTCGCCACGCCGATACCACTGCAACGGGAGGTCGTGGGTTCGATTCCCACACGGAGCAATTATTTGTGCGATCCACAAATAATTGCTTCGGGTCTGGTCGTGCTTTGTGTCCGTTGTTTGTATGTTTGTGAAAGTCCCCGCGACACAAGAGCAATTCTTAGTGCGGGAGTTGTCTTTCAAAACCTAACCTAACCTACCTATAGGTATAGGTATACATAAACTAAGTTGCCTAGTTAGTTACTAATAACTGTCATTGAGTAATTATTTATGACCCAGTTAACTATAATTGCTTTGTACAACAATTAATGTCATTTTTAAATGAATTATTCGATAAATCAACCCATATTCGGATTATCGACTAACAAATCGTTTGTATAATCAAATAATGCAATTCTAAACACTTATTTTTGCATTATTTATTCATACTTGTATATTATTAATAGCCCTGACATAAATTCTTGGGAAAACGATTAATTGGAATCGTAATCGATACTATTAATCGATAACGTGAGTTATAAGTTTCTAATAAGGAAATCGATTTGTTTTTCATTGTATTGAAACCGAGCAGGAAATCCGATAGTTAATAGAAACTTAATATTTTGTTAAAATGATAAAGTTTTATAATATCATAATAGGTATAAACCAACAACTTAGTAGAAAGCCAGATGCAAAATTCACGGTTGGCGAAGGTTTAAAATTTTCAGGATTTAGTACATCAGTGCCCCTCAGGCTTATGTAGCTGATAGTAGCCTGTTTGATACAGCTATTTTAATTTAAAAATGCACAGAATTACTAAAATCGTGCTTGTCAAAGATCTTTACTCAGTCGTCGGACTATACCAATAACTATAGCTACTTATAATAATCGTTATAGTATCCTATAACAGCTACCTATGAAATAATATTAAATAAAGGTGTTAATAAAGGATGTGATTAATTTTAAAGTCTAATTAACACTTTTAATTTGGAAAATACTGTTATAAGTATGTACTTATTTGGGATATTATTATATAATTTACATTTGCTACAGGTAATGATTTAAAAGGCCCTAATTTTTTCGGTTTAATCTGTAGGTAAGAATGAGCATATATGGATGTAATTAAATATTTTGCATATGCAAATTATAATTACGAAAACTAATACCTACACAAAATAATATAAACCAATAAAAAAAACTAAAAAATACAGGCATGTTTCGCTTTTACCAAAATGTTTAAAAAAAAACAACTGTCAAATTCAAATGACATTTAACACGTTAAATGAAAATAAAGTTATTGATTATAATATTGATATGTATCAGAAACATGAAACCTTATGAAACTTACAATGCTTGGCACGACTTGTCATAGCCAAATAAATTATATTGTCAAAACATTAATCAAATTTCATACTACGGGTTCATACGCTTAGATATTGTAATATATTGTATTGTACAATATATTGTACCAATAATAGTTTGGTAGGCGTGGTTTGAGGGTTAAAATGCGTGAAATTGCTACAATTGCAGCAAAGGACTTGAATCGTTTCTCAAGCAAAAAGTATAAAAGGAATTTGGTACACTTATAGAAATGGTGCAGTGCATTTCAGTGCATTATAAAAAAAAATGTATAACCGATTTATGCTTTTTAGGTTAGAAAGTTATTGACAATAGTCAATTTTCAATTGTTTTTTTTTCTCATGTATAACATGCGACAACAATTATTGTGCTGAACTAGTCTATTCAGAACTTTAAATAATTAAAAAACGTCAAAGAAACACATCACTCTTTAAAAATCCCTTCAAAGCCCATTTTTATTTCAATTTCATAAAATGCCCGTGTGTTTTTAAAAACATCTTCCACCTAACTTTTCGAGAGCTTTTCGAGTCATTTAAAATACATACAGAATGCAATTTCATTAATTATTTTGTCGAACATGCAAGTAAAGCCAGTAGTCAACGTATGTATATGTAAGCACGGCACGGTCACGACACTACGCGACAAGCATATTCAATTACTGTTCTACTAATAGGCGAATATAACACTAACGCTATAACCGCTATATTTTTTATAAATGCTTTTTTATAATAATTTGTATTTTTATTCAAATTGCGTGTGTGAATTTCAAAAAATAATAACCATGTTCAAAGGTTAATATATTCTTTAAAATTTAAATAAAATTACTTCCTGTGGTATATTATAATCATAAGAAAAATTACTTTTACGATGTATTCTTGCAAATATTGGTTGTAATTTTTTTAACAATTGAAAAAAGCCGTTTCATGTAAATTAAAAATAAAAGATACATCTAATAAGAAGAAATGAACGTCATACACATGTAAATAAATAATTAAAATTAAATGAATTTCAAGTACTTAATACATATAAGTAAGTATATTTTTGTACATAATATAACGTCTGTTATACTCGTGTAGTTAGAGGTGTATGAAATAAACCCGCGTTTTTCCTTTAAATCAAAAAATAATTCGATAGGCTTGCTTATTCCCATTTATTTCTCTATTATCTCTAAATCAATATAAATACTGCATCAACCGGCACTTAGTCCACTTTTGTAAATAATTATCTAAACAAATAAACATCTACTGAATTTCTATTGCGCCTAAAGTAAGCAAACCTAAAGAACTCCAAAGTACTATAATAATTTTTAGTTTTATTTCAAAGTAGCAAGTTTATCTAGTATGTCAGATGCTAATAAAAATGTATTAAATTTATAGTTATTTTCCTAAAGTGGACAAAAACCAGAGAACTAACTACTATAATACTTTTTAGTTGTATACAAAAGTACTAAGTTCTATTCAAGTAACATGCAAATAAACATTGAATTTATAATTATTTCCCTAAAGTGGACAAAGACCAACTAACTACTATAATACTTATTAGTTTTATTCAAGAGTTCTATTTAGTATGTAAGGTAACGTAGTAGCGTGCAATAGCTACATTAGGCCGCGCCGCGTCGCTCGCCCGTACACGGTTATTCAATTACTTGGCTAATCGGCCGATTGCGTCCAACGCACGGTACTACCCACTAATTATACATATCTGCTTTTTTATACTAGTACCTATTATTATATTGTGTCTCGTTTAAGTAATGTTATTAAATTAAAGCATGTGTCTTGGGGTTTCATATTATATTTAATTGTATCTTCATATAAATTGATTCTTTGGACTCCGCCTAACCTTATCGGAAAAAGGTGACGCTTTTTTTGCTATGTATAAATTTTCACTTCGGCATAAATTTTGTCAAAAAGAACTTTTTTGTACCTATTTTCATATTTGCAAATAATTTTTATGTAAGTATCTAAGAAATGGAATTAGCATGTACAGAAAAGTCCTAGTTAAATTAATTCCACAGTAATATAACATATTAGCATAGATAAAACAAAACTTATAACAACACTGGCAAGCATGCTGAATGCTACTTAATAAGTCGAATAACTAATTCAACTGCTTAAAAAAGCAACATAACTGAATTTAATTCAAATAAATCGCATTCTTGCTTGTTAAAAGCAATAAGCATAATAATAGTAGATTAGACTTAATTAAAAAACAAACTTGTAGGAATACAGGCGAAGGAATGACGTCATAATGCTTTCAGGCTTCAGTTTATACTAAGTTAGGTTATTCCTCGCTTAGTTTACCTGAAACAGAAATATACATGTTTCTTACAATACGACAAGTTCTTAAAAAGTCTTGTCTACCTAATTATTTATTGTATTTAAACTAAACTTGTAAGGAAAAAAAAACCCTGTATAATTATATAATGAGTAATTAGCAGTTTTAGTTTTGAATAAAAATTGCATTTCATATAAAATAACGAGCGAAAATGCAAATTCAAGTCCTCGCTTCGCTTTCAAAAGGACTCTCAGAACAAAAAATGAAATTGTTCATGTAAATAATGAACATTGCAATTAATATTAGTTATACAGCCTCAAAACATGCAAAACTATGCCTTATCTAAATGTTAAAGAAACTAAATATTGTTATGTTCGACAATTTTAGTTTTTATTCGTTTTAAAATAGCTGTTGTAAATAAAGCACGCTTAATTTTTTTTGCAAAAGATACGAATAAAGGAATTAATCTTTCTTAATTTTAAGGTAATTTTACCACGACACGACCTTTTTTCATATAGTTTGTACGTTAAACAATAATCTTGACTTGTATAACTATAGAAAACTCGACCTTAAAAAAATCTGAAATAAAATCTATTTTCATAATATCTTTTACCTATTTGTTAACTAACATATATTATGTTAATGACCAATATTATAAATACAAATATTGAATAAACGGTTTGTTACGCTCTACATTTTTTAAACAATACTTAAGTAGCGTAATTAGGGACACACATAAATAAACTTTATATACAACAATATATACCAGCAGCAATTAATAGCAGACTCAATCCATTCATACCCAATTAATTCAACATCTGCTTGAAAACAATTAACGAAATCACTCAACAAATATCCCAGGCTAATTATAATAGAACAATTTGAAAAGAGGCGTACACACTCGAACCGCTGCCAATTGGCCGCGCTCCCAATTTCAACATAAAAAACCATTAAAACTATTAAATAATTTGCAAGCGAATAACGAAAAGTGTTGGAAGTCATGCAATCGTCGGAATGACTCCTGAACACGAATCTCAACGTTTCACATAAATCACTTCTGTACTTGATTGTACGTTTGCACCTAATTTTTATAAATACGCTTTGGAGTACAGTCGCGAACAGTTGGTTTGGACGTGAAAAATGTTATTGAGCATTTCTGATTTAAGAATATTTCTTCGCGATGCATAAAAAGATTTCATGTCTGTTTAAATGTCTTCATGAGTGGGCGTGATTTTCGTAATTAATTGTACTACGCATTGACGCAGGTACATCGTAAAGTCTTAAGTTTAAGTAATACTATATACAAAATTCTAAATTTTAAATAAGGTACTTAACACTTTTCCACCCGATGGTAATTTAATAAACAACGTACAGTCACATACAGCGACGTTGGCGTCTAAAACATTCATTGCGTGGCAGGTATTTTACGATCCGAGGCGTTTATGAAGCAAATTATAAAATTATACTAAAGATAGTAAAATGTAATTAGCACGAAGTAATTAGTTAGATTGCACGCGGCCAACAATGCCGGGAAATATTCTCTGTGATATAAAAGCAAAAAAATATTCTAAATTAGCATCTTTTTACGAGCGTCTGCTTCTTCGCTTATTACTTCGATTAGAATCTTTGTTTTTCTTTCTTTTATTAATTAAAAACGAACAACCACAAAAAGATCAACAACAAACTTCCAAATTAAATAATGTTTATAAAAATCTCGTTTTACATTACACATTTTTTACCAATCGTACAACAAAAAGTAAAAATACAACACTTTGAAAACAATGTAGGTACAAATTAAAGCTCTTTCACATAAAGGGATATATTTAAATATTTATAGTTGGCACGTTGATATTGGAGCTAGTCGTTCGCGTATCACAACAATCGCAGTACAAAAGCGTTTTCCAACCACTGAAAAATAAAACAGAGGGAACGGAGAGAACAGGTTTCCGTTATCGCGGCCACAACCGCACAATAGCAGCACATAACTGCAGGTAATATTGACCGGTTACGAACTATAACGCGTTAATACGATTAATAACCCTTTTCTATTTGTTTACGATGCAGAATAATGGTCTATTAACAATGTTAAATTGCTAACGCTAAAATGCGTTTTCTACTGATTAATGAAATTATTAGTTGCTGTACGCGATTGTACTTTGTTTTGATGTTTATTCAAAATTCGAACATTTCTTTGAAATATGAAATTATATTTTTAATCGAGACTAAATATTCTGTAATCAGACTAATGATTAGTCTTTACTGAAATGCGACACGATTTCAAATTAGAATAGACGCAACTTTTTTTCATATTCATGCCAGCCATGTAAATATTTTTATAGTATTTTTATTAAATTACCTATGGAAAAAGTTAGCTTGCCTTACACAAAAAATAGCCTACAATAAATCATGAATACGTTACTTTAAGTCAAGAAAAACAGTAGCAGAGTAGAGACATATTTTTTAAAAAACTGTCGTATTTTTTCCACAATTTTCAAAGTTCAAGCCATTATTCTTACAATGGCTTATTGGCAAGTGTAAATACAGGTATACTATAAATTAATTTTGTTATCTACGCTCCCGGGACTAAGTAACTGGCGTCCATTTTAACGTAATTAGCCACTGAGCCCTTATCATTGAAATTGAAGGGTCGCGTGAATGCAATGCTCATGGCTGGTCATATAATGTAATTATTTATTTTTAACTTGACATGCGTTATTGTAGCTTAGGGAATGGGGGAAAACAGCTTCTTATTATTTACTTATTATATTTTGGTGTTTATACAATTTAGACGCTGAATTACTTTATTTATAGCCTTAGACACGTTTTTTTCTATTTTTACCGACTTCAAAAAGGATTATTATGTTCAAATGATTGCTTTTTAATGTATGTTCATCGAATACTCCGCCATCTGTAGACGGATTGTCAAAATTATGTTTTGTGATCTATATCTGGACAAAAAAACATAAATTGCGATTATCGTTACACACAAAGGTATTCTTATACACCTATCTAAAATAATAAATAAAATAAATTGTACCATACGTTTAAACGCTTAATCGCTCCCGTGACTACGGCCTAAGTCAATCGATAACCATTATACCGGCGAGTGTTATGTGCTCCAACCCGGATGGCAAATACGTACTGAATTTATAACATTTAATAACTATCCAACGTTTCATTTCACAGTTATTGACCACCATTGCCATTGCCTACCACCGTTGATTGATACTTGCACATTTTATAGCCATGATAACGCTTTAAACGATTATTGTAACAATAATAAAACTAACAATTGGTTTCTCTACCTATTATGTGGTAAATAGGCGGTTATATGCTTTAAGTATATAACTGTATGTGATTGTTATTGCTTTTTATTTTTATTCCGACAATGCGTATCTTCAGATCAAGTTTTTTGTTGTCCGAGTTAAAATAGAAATATATCTGATAGCTAACTAAGCAATTACTGGCCATTGTATACAAAACGTTCTTCGGAAAAAGAAATCAACTCGCTTTATCAAGTCGATACAACTACACTTTAGAAACTCGAAATACGCGATTGAAAACACTGTTTAAGCAATCGATTTGTAGTGAAATCGAATCAAAACATTCGGATTATAAAATTACTAACAAATAAACAAAATGAATTATTTATTTGGCCGCTCGTGTATCTCGGAGCACGAATTTGTCTTTCCCTAAGCTAATTAGCGCTGTATAATGACATAACGCGCTCCTAAGCGTACACTTCAGTGCAAACTTAATGATAAATATATCCATATTTGTCTATCAGTATAACTGGAAAGGCTTATCGTTCCGAATGCACTCGTTAGCGCTTGTAAACTGAAACCCCATTACTGCCACTTGAAAATGCCAAATAGACACCTTAAGTCTAAAGGCGTAAGGAAGAAATCAATTTGACGCCACTTTTAAGGTCTTTTTTCGCCCAGTACGCGCACGATTGCCTCTCCTAATTGGCTCGCCATCTGTTTTAATTCATTTTGCGATAGTTTTACAAGTATTTTATTGACGCGTGGCTCCGCCTGGCGGTCGAGTGGTGTAACGAAGCGATTAATCGATTCGTTTGCGTGCGAGTCGCTCCATCGAGTGAATTGCGCGATTATTCGATTTTTGAACAAATATTTCTTTAGTTGCGTTTTGTTATTTTGTGCAGGTATAATGCGGTCGCCATGTGCGGCTAAGTTTTGTAATTCAGATCAGGGATATGGAGGTATTAATTCTAATTTGTTATGATGTCAGCGTTATTCTCAAAGTATAATTCCACTATTAATAAAATGAAATGAGTAATGGAGGCCATTATACTTGTTTGTAAAACTAAATAAGGTAGTCTACCAGGAAATTTATCGTAATTACGCGAAGGCATGAAAAATGGCCTAGTTTCAATACCTATCACGCTATGGGAGGTCTTTGAAAGATGAAACGTATGGCTCTTCGTGCTGAAACTTAAGGTTGAGAATAATATATTTGCAATGTAAGATAAGTCCAGTGGCACAGTCAGTGACGCGTGCTGCCATCTCTCGGACGATGTCAGTAAATAATAAATCTTTAGATAACATCAGAGGCGAAGATTATACGGTACTGAGTCCTCATCACGCCATCCGTGCTTCCTGCACGGGCAAATTAGTAAAACACCTACAAACAATGATACTAATGATCGCTAACACTGTGCCCTTATTACTGGAGCGTTAAGGTTCAAATTTGTTTGATCACCTGTCGTGCAAGTGCAGCTAACTAATGGTTGTGTAGAACACTGAATATATTTTTAGGAGTTCGCAGAAGCGTACGCTAAAACTTAACGCCGGTGCTCGGACGACAGAAGACAATGAACAGAACAACAGTTTAGATATTTAAGTGCCTAGTTAACGTACAGTTACACTCCGACGAGAGTTATGGGCTGAAGTTAAACGTTCTATTTGACTACGCGGTAAACCACACGCATTCTTCGTGGCTTGTTTCAAACGAGGTACTTTCTTTGGGCCGAATTTGTAACAGCCGACCTCGACCTGCGCGTTGACCAATTAGAAACACCCATTAAAACTTCGGCTAACTTCGTATTTTTTCGCCGAATGCATTCTTTCACGAAAACAAACGATGCAATTTAATCCGTCAATTTGCACCGAACCGCCACCGGTAGCCCTTTTGAAAATTGAACGCTTCAATTGACTTTCGCGTTCTAAAAATTGGTTCGCCATTATGCCGACTTATTTGTATTAGGTTTACGAATGTGTACGAAAATGCATTTTATAAGCCACCTAAAGCAATAAGAGTAGTATGTATGGATTTAGGTCTTAATTGGCTACAAGTAAACCAGTAGTACAACTAGCAACTAGATTGAAACGATACCTCGATCAAGATAATTATCAAACAGAAATAACAGTTTGTATCAATACCGTCATATTAATTTAATTCCAAGACACATTTGATAAAAATTTAGATAAAATATGTAGGTTTATAGTGGCATTCGTCTGATTCTCGGAAAGATAACTTAAGAAAGTTGACTACTGTTTGACAAAGATTGTATCATAGCACCTACTTCGATAGAAAGTTACAAAAACTCCCGATTGACTCGTTTATTGACTGTTTTCATTAACAAAATGGCCGTAGGACTGATACGAGGAGATTCTCGTCATGGTAATATAGACAATTCGCTAAATGATAACCATTCAAAGATATCGTTTAGATATTCGAGCCTAATTATAATTTTTATTGGCTCGGGAAGTACGCGAAACTTATAATCCGGTCTCATAAATATGCACCATAATTGATATTAACGAAAATTAGTTTCGAATCTCATGTTTCAAGCGGATACACAGAAATTTTTATTATAATGGCTATCGAATAAAACCTTACAGTAAAAAATTAAGTTATAGCTAATAAATTCCGGACGATAAATTACTAATAATACTTTAAATATGGAATTAATAACGTCCATTATTATATGGTTCCGAGTTAATTAAAATGATGAAGCGCGGCGAATTAGATAATTTGTCATCGGACCCTGAGTACAGAACCTCTTTGTTAGTGCGCACATAAATTATAATATGAGACCTTCTTGGAAGTATTGAATAAGGCTGAGCATCCACCGGCGCGCGGCGGCCAGGAATGCAACAAATATGCATGGCTAATACAATACCGTTGATATATTGAACCCTGTAGCACTCTTGCGAAATGTGGATTCTATACCAACTATGTATTCTTTCATACTAAATTAATGTCTATTCTAAATGTTATACGGTTTAGTCTATAATTAACTGTAGATCAAAACTAAATTAATAAATGGTTACTTTATTACACACAATAACAAAATTCCCCAACACGTAGTAATATAACTTTTAATGACTAAATAATATATTATTATAATAGTCATTAATTACAATCAATATGGCTGCACACTTTCCTTCTTAACATTATGGTCATAGCATACATCCTCTTAGATATTGAGTATTGAAAATACTACGAACAAAACTGTCATTTTAACAAATATGGATGCCAATGTTAACTTATTTACACAAATTAGCAAAACTCTATAAATTATGAATCCTTTTATTCTAAAAATAAAATATTATTTTTTTATTGTGGCTAGTATTCGTTGTAAACTTTTAATATTTATGACATTTTGAAATTAGAAACCAGTTTTGCCGCCGATTGAATATGGCGTCGCTATTTAAAATTCGAATGTCATCTGATTGTGTTTTATTGTTATAGGTGTGAATTATTAGTGGGTAATTAGTTAAATTAGTTATTTTCGATTAGAAGTAGTCGATTCTTAATTACTTTGAATGTCATTAATTTACGAATAAATGTTGTTTGTGACAATGTCATTTCTTATGAGAACTAGCGCTGGTGGAAGCTTTACATCTCTTTTAATAGCTTAAGGCAATGTTTTATTGATAATTGCTACAATTTATTCATGTAGTTCTCATTCCCATAGAGAATTATATCCGTGATTGTTTAGTACTTTCCGTCAACATTCTTGTCAAAGAAAAAATTACACCTTTATATTAAGAAACTGTAGTAGTTCGAAAAAGGCCACCATTTTTATTTAGGAATTGTGTTAAAAGTCTAAATAAGAAATTCTAGTTCTAAGTCTTAAAACTACATTTAAACACAAAACCCGAAACTACCAAATTCCCCAAGAATTTTTAATACCATTTTTTTATGAAATACTCTATCATAAAACTTCTTCAAATAACTCGAAACATTCTTAGAACTCATTGCGTGGTAATATAGCGCTATTTAGTGAAGGTAGGTGGGCAGGCACCGGCGTGGGAGTCCGCCGGACGTCCCGCCGCGGCCGACTCGTGCGCATTAACGTGTTCATTTATTAATATAACTTACAGACCCATGGATGGACAGAATAGAGTAGCCTTTTTGATATATCAATTTAAGTAGTAATTGAGATTTTAGAGCGAAATGCTCTCGGATAAAGCTCTATATTCATCGTAGTCTCGTAGAGTCTTCTAATTCAGAGGTTTGACGTTCAAATAATGATCGGTTAACACAAAAATATTTTATGATTAAATTTACTATAGACAGATCTTGTACTAAAAGCATACCTAGCCCAGTCATTAAACAATAAGAAGAATAGGTAATCTCATCTTCTAAATATTGAATTATCCGTCTGCAATGGAACTTTGTAAATAGTACAATCTTAAGCCAGTCATAACCAAACTTGGAAGTGCAAGAAAAAAAGATAAAAAAAGGAAAAAAGTCTTATTCTAGGACCGAAATTTCAAATTCGAACACCTTCGTACATTTGTACCAACTATATTTATAAGTGGCCAGAATTATACAACATTGATCTTATACTAGACAACCTATTAAAAAAAATCAGGTATAACCACCAAAATACAGGTGTAATGTTACATCGTACTAAATATATGCGTATAATGTTCTTCTTAATTAGTCAAGATGTGGTTGATAAAGCCCAGTAGCGGCACAAATACTGGCTGGTGGCGTAAAGTGAAAGTATTTAATTAACAAGCAATCATTTGGGTCGGCGTCAATATTGACTGGAACTTTTTTGACCCGCTTTTGACTGCGTTTTGACTTTTGAAGTTTGATATTGACACGTAATGGATTGGTTTGACTTTTGGTAACGAGTTTTTGAAACAAACTTTGATTGGTGTGCAATTTTTAATTGTATAATAAAAGTAAAATTTCTTGTCTCACTTCAGAGAAACCTATAATAGCAGGTAGGTACTAAAATATTCTGATATTTTCTTAAGTACTTCTTTACGAATACAGAATGACTGTACCTAAACATAAAAATATATTTAGTTCAATCTCAACAATTCAAAATAAAAAAGTTTTTATTCTGCTATCACAAATATGATCAGAAACCACTTACAAAAAGTTGTTTGATTACGAGCATACTTAGTATACAGAAAATAATAATTTTCTCATCTAAACATTATAAGGCTGTGTTCATAAGACACCCCGTGACGATCGTAGGCCGATGTTCATTGTAAAATAAAGGCTCGCGCACACAGTCGGTGGCTCGAGTCAAGTGGAACGATACATGAAGCTAATTAATATACCACTTGTCAATTAAGACCACGATAGTGTGCACTCGACATTATTTCATTGTAATGTATCGTTTCATTAAGTTGAGAATGATTTGAAATAAGCTTTATGAGATAGGCCTAGTTTAAAATTTAGACTTGTTTTCCTTTAAAGGGTAAGTAAAGACATATACATTTAGTTTCGGTTAAATTTTACGAGATAGGTGCAGTGGTCTTTGATATAAGATAAGTTAATCAACTTTTATAACTCAATACAATACAATATTATTATCCATAGTATTGAGCAAGTTATAGACAGATTATAATTCGAATTCAGTCTTAATTTCAGTTTAAGTACACAGTCTAGCGTACCTATCTCAAAAATAAATTGGTTATAAATTTCAGTATAACATAAACAAACAATACAATAAACTTTCTTAAACGTGATTGGCTATTTAACCACAGAGCTCGCATCTGATTGGACACAACGTTCCCTCAGATAATCCCCTAATCCCCCCAAAACCATCAGGGATAAAGACGTTCAAATAAATGGTGTGAGAAAGAAGTAGGGGCCACCCTATTTTGATAAGACTTCATAAGAACCATGTTTATAATACCATAGGGTTGAGCTTTCTGAGGGTGTTAAATGCTGTGTCATTTTGTTGACCTCAAATGACATTTGGTTTGAAAATATTGTTAACAGTTAAACCAAGAGTTGAACGATACATTAAGATGAGTATAGTTTTACTAAACGACCTTCTAGTTTGTGCTTTCGGCGTTACCAGTTTCCAAAGCTCTTTCATGATATTCTAAATATAATAGGGATAAAAAAACTTTATTACAGTTCCTTTATTTCAACGGTTAACTTTTCCGTTTTTTATTTGTTAATAAAAAAGTACATTGTTTCTAATTAATATAGGTTACTTCTAACCAAACTCCAAATGAAAAGTATTTTTCTAAAATTATCAACGTTTATAAGTAGCAGAGTCTTAAAAACAGTTTGTAATATTAATCAAGTTATATCTCAAATCCTTATTACCAATTATATAAACGATTATTCGTACTGAATACTGTTACTCTGCTAAAGCAGTTAGTGTATTGTCTTATTGCAAGCTCATTTCTCTTAAGTGCCGATAAATCACGAGTTACGACTTCAACAAGTATTTAGCTCACTCATTTAATTTATTGAAATGTATCGACTTAATTAATCTCGTGTTTATACCTTTTAATTTATATAAACTTTTGTTTGACTGTTGATTTGTGAGAGGATGTTGTGGTGTCAATTTTAGTACCGAAAGTTTGATTTCTTAATTAGGCATACCGAAAATAAGAACTGAAGTCTTACCTCAAAACAAGATAATTATTTATTTTCTTTAGTATGATCGTAAGTAGGCAAGCATGTACTGTATTCGAATCCCGGTTAAGGCAGTATTATAATTACACTTAGGATTTCAAAGTAGGTACCTGAAACTTAAAATCAAATTGATAGCCCCTCATTTTTGCTTAGCTTTGTAACGATCCTGGCTTTATTTTGCCTAATTCCGCCAATAACCCAGTTATAAATAAAATATATTTTAGTGTCGTATTTTTTCGACTGCTAAGCAACCATGTTGAAACAAAAGTCCGCATTAATAACTTTATGAAAATCTCTTTTCAGCATGATTCATCATCATCATCATTATTAAGTATAACTTTAGATATATTAGGCGAATTTCGTATGCGATAGTTTATCGTCTACATATATCAATGTGTGCATGTATTTAGTACATAAGTAGTTAAGTGCGGTGAGGAACAAGTCACGCTCCTAATTATAGAAGCATTCCCAATCAATTACCGCGTATGCGCAACAAAACTGTCGCGACTACTTCATTTCACGTACCGTTCACATACAAATACTTACAGTATATTTGATTTTTAATTAATTTATTTTATGACATAAATATTAGTAATTAATTTCAGGAATAAAATGAACTTTAGTGGTCTAGTAGTTGGTGTTTTTCACAAAATTACTTTGTTGATTTATAATTTTTCTTATTTCATTAGTTTAAGAGTCGTGCTCGTTTTTATGTAGTTTATGAATAATACTTATTCGTAATAATATACCTTAGTTACTTCATTTTATAGGCCATAGACTATATAACTTTTCAAATAACAATAAAAATAGAAAATCTTTTTGAACTCTTAATAGAGTTAATTTTTAATAAGCTTATTTATGACCTCTATTGACGTAAAGGAATTATGAAAACAATATATTTATTGTCTTATTTTCCTCAAACCTCCAAATTTGGAGTTGTTATTTAGGAAAACATTCAACTTTTTCTACATCATTATCGTTTTACAATGGCGATTTCCATTTCCTCTACTAATTCCAAAAAAAAGAAAGATAAGGTTTACGTCACTGGGATTTTTATTCAAACAAATTGCATTTCCATTTAATTTCATAGCATGTGTTTTACCTTTACTTTAGCCACCTCACCGCTGCACCGGTTCGAAAAGATCTAAGGGTTAAGCAACTCTTAGCGCGGTCATTCTATAGATGGGTGACCACTGACCGTATAGTGGTATTTTAACTGGGCGTCTCCGTGCTTCGGAGGGCACGTAAAAAGTCGTTCTCAGTTGTTAATTAAGATAACAGTCGTTATTCACGTCAAAGGCTGTAACAACTTTAACACTAGGTTGATCACTAACCATACAATAAAGAGACTATATTTGTTACTTTTAATATGAAAATTGAAGCAAAATGACGTTTCATGTTTAACAAGTAGTCAAACGGTGCTGTCAGGCGTTGGCAGAGAGCCAAAATACTAATGTCCCATTGAATAGTGCTATTTGTAAACTGAACGGAGCGCGACCAGTATATACACGGCACAGACCGACTACGCTCTTAATAGATCATTTAAGACGAGGCCACGAAACAAGCGATTCACAAAATTAATATATTTTAGTTTATTTATTGAAATACTGTTTGTAAAACACTCCGTGGGGCAGTGGTTTTGGTTTCATTGCTACCGTTGCGTCGGGACGTCGTGGGTTCGATTCCCACACCGGGTCTAGTTTTACTATGTGTTCGTTGCTTGCACGTTTGTAATGTCCTTGTGATATAAGTAATAAATGCGGGAGTTGTCTCAAAAAAATCCAAATAGCATTACTGAGTGTATAAATGCAGCTGGATAGAATCTCAAAATCTAAATTTTTAACAGTAATTCTCAGCTATTTCTATGTAACTACATAAATTGTTAGTTATCCCAGTTTTGAATACACATGTTTACAAAGTATTTGCTAAATAAATTGTTAAAGTGCTTTATGTGACACATTTGATGTATCATAAATCATAATATAAAAACTTCAAAGACAAAAAGCTCGTAAATAATGAGTTATGATTTCTTTATAATGTTTTGTACACAAAGTGCCTACTAATTCATCGGGCCATTTTGTTGGTACTTTAAATAAGCGTGAAAATTATTTATGATCCAAAATTCTTTATGACTAACCTTTAAACAATAAAATCTTTTCAGCAAATCTTTTTTAAATAACAAAACGCTTTACGATGGTGTAGAATACAACCGTCGAACATACAAAATCTATGAATCTCGTTCAAATAGTTATCAGATCCAAATGCGGAATTAGATCCTATCTATTTAGATCGTAAATAATAGTTTCCAAACATAAAAGGCGCGATCACAAAATAGTTTTTCAAACATAAATCTAATAGCGAACGACAAAGCGATTCACTTCCGCGTTTTCTATGGCCCTTTCATGAGGTAAAGATTGAGTGCTGATGAATGGGCTACGTTAAGGATTCCGTTTGATCACCAGATAAATATTGTGGGCGGAGTGTACCGGAATCCGGGAACATCAGCTAATAGTCTCAATAGTTCTTTGTGTTGCTCGTAAGTTATGATCATCGCGTCACGATATATCTCTTACATTATGAACCTATTAATTTTTACACACAACATCATTTTCGATTTCAAACCAATTTTTCTCGTGCGGTGAAAATCGGCAAATGAGTTTTTAGTGGATTTTTAACTTTATTTTATGTTATTATGATTGTTTATTGCGAACGAGACCGCAATTGTGACAAATAAATTTTGTTTTTATTATACTCTGCGAAGTCTTCGCGAGTTTTTCAGATAATATATCGCAGACGATAACTGAAATATAAATTTTAATGAATTCTGATCTCTGAACTGCGAAGAAATTGTAATATTTTATCGTTATAGTATTTGATGTGTTATTTGTTGGTGTATTACTGTGTCCGATACATATTAAAGAGTATCGTGTAATGTTAAATATCCCGCGAGACGCAAAGAATGTCCGCCTCTCTTGTACAGACAACAAAAACGTCAAGTATACGGTGCCCGTTTAAAATATTGGAATGAATGACATACCACGCCTCGCACGATTAATGGTGGTGCGCACACAAAAAGCAAACATGCTCATTAATATATCAACTGTCTTTTAGCAGCGCACTGAAACATTAGGTAGCGTCAGCACCGACAACATCCATCCGAATTGATTTCCATATTTAAACTGACAGAAAAAACTGCCGGCACTTTTCATAACTCATTCGCTAGACGTTCCTTCAACGAAAAAAGAACAAGCAGAGATGACGATGTACAACAATGGAAAATGTATTTAAACGCATTTAAAAGGTCTCATATTTCTCTCGACGCTCAGAGAGTCACAACACACACATAATTCAGCGGTGTAACATCTGTAGTCAATATCTCTTTATACAATTAACAAGAGGACGAGAGCAGACAGCTCCATATAAGTATTTTTAAAGGAGGTAATTTAGCTCCCGGTTAATTTTAAGAAGCGGCTGCACACGTGCTCCGACACCGATACATGTGAACTTTATATTTTTTCGTCGGACGTTTATAATGCAAGAAATTTCTTGATAATGAACGGTAGCATTCGTAAACAAAACGGCGAACAATAAATTGCTTTGAAAAAAATGTGTCCCCGTTAAGAATGTGTTAAGTTAAACGATCTATTTCAGTGGGCGGTTAAAAAACGCGGCACTTAAATCGTTAGTGTGCATCGGCTCTTAGCCTTATTTCCGTCTCGTCGTCGGTACTTGCTTTGACGTCTGCTAAACACGACATTAATACACTTTAGCTTTTTTTCGACTGTCACATAATTTACTTTTTTTCTTGCTTTTTTGTGGGCCATTAGCTATTAAGCGAGTGTTCTGTTTGACATTGGGATTAATACGTGGACGAGGCAAGCGCCACGACGCTAATGTTTTAATATTTCTGATGCAAATTATATGCCACGAGTTGTGCATTCGTGTTATGCTTTTATTTATTTTTTGTGATGTCTAATTTTGACAAGTTAAATATTGAAGTACAGAATGAAATCATACAAAAGATATTTCGTGTTTCAAATGATCGTTATTTATGGTGAGCTTCGTTATACTGAACATTCGACAAACAACAGTTAGTTCGTCATAATGACGTGTGAACGAAATTGTGTCATAATCATAATAAAACGAAAGTCCACGACACGTGTTCAGCGATCAATCAACGTCCAGTAGCATTAATTAGTACTTAAATACCAATTAGCTGATATTGAGATAATTATGTAGGTTGGAGACTATTAAAGTAGATTCAAACTACTAATAAATTTAAAAGCGAGTTTTAACAGAACTACGCCCAGATTACTAATAAAAAACGAGAAATTAGTTGACGGATTCACTAATAGACGGTCATATAATGACTCACGGGGACATAAATTTGTTATTCAATCACGAATTAATTTGATTGATGAATTTGTTGCTCGTAAAATTATACAGCGCACACACTAGCTGGAAGGACTCGGTAATGGATACAATCAAAGTAACAAAACATTTGATAGCTTCTAACGAACTTGGAAATGTCAAACATGTACACGTGACGTTTGAAAAATCTGTGAAGCACCCAGTGAGTAGTTATCAAGTAACCGAAGATATTGTTATCGGTATTCGCATCAGGCCGCGTGGGTGTTAATCAATTCTTTTCTAACCAGCTGTGGCAATAAAACCAACGATTTGCTTACTAATACGCTTGTTTTCGTCGCTAAATAAGTTTAAAAATTACCCTGTTGAGATGTTATCGTGATCGGATCGCGGTTCGTTTCCTTTAGCCTTTATTTTATATGAGTTTTATTATGCGATTTATTAATCCAGCGAAGAACGGAGCATTCCGAGCGTCGTTCGGTCGCTTTTGTGTTATTGAGATGTAACAGTAAAGTTCATGGTATTCATACTTGTGCCGCCATGTCTTCAGATAAATGTTCTCATTTATCATTATTAATATTCATTCCGTTTCCATTTCGAACAATTTCGAAATAGTTTCGTTAAAGAAAAATGTGATCGGACGTGAAAACTGGAGGCTTTATTGCTTATTAATTAGTCGTAAAATACTTGTTGTGGAAACCCAGAAGCGTTTGCATTTCGAGATCCACTTAAGAATATTTATGTTGATTAGTACGTTATCTGTCGAACGCATCAGCCGGAGGTTACAATATCATTTTTATGACGCATCACAAACAGTGCGAAATGTCATTAGTGATTTATTTCTTACAAATTAGCTTGATTAATATTTATGAGTTGAAAGATTTATAATTTGAATTATAAAAATTAGGTAAATGTATTTAAAATTTGGGACTTATGTAAGGTTTCTTTTCACAGATGCAAATGGTGAGCCTGCAAAGTTAAAATGCAACTTGCGCAAACACAAGCCGAACCGCAAGCCGCGCACGCCGTTCACCGCGCAACAACTGCGCTCGCTCGAGAGCATGTTCGCCAAGAAACAGTACTTGAGCATCGCTGAGAGAGCCGAGTTCTCCTCCTCGCTAGGACTGTCTGAAACACAGGTAAACATCTATAATAATCTCGTTTGATGACAACAAATATGTATTTATTAGTATCTACCGTTACTAGAGGATTGTAAATTATGAGCTCAGTTGCGGTAAATCTGTTTATTAAATCAGTTCAGCATGTTTGATTTTCATGCAGAACATTCGAAACTTTTGCAAAACCAAGCAACATAAAGGAACCCCAGTATGTTCAGACGGAAAAGCTCACTTAACATTCACACAAATAACGTATAAAAATAACTGTAAACTAACTCGTATTTCCATTTGTCACAGGTGAAAATCTGGTTCCAAAACCGGAGAGCGAAAGCGAAGCGCGTGCAAGAGGCGGAGCTCGAGAAACTCAAAATGGCGCAGTTTTCCCGCCACCCCCACCACCTGTACCCCCACCCCGCGCTGCAGCAGTACTTCCACCCGCACCACCTGATGGCCGGGGGGCGCCCCCTCCCCCCCATGGGAATGCCTCCGCACCTATCCATGGTGCAACCACCTGTGTCGAGCGGCTCCCCGTCTCCGAGCACACAAACTAACCAACAGTGAAACAACTAAAGACGTTATTGACGTGATTTCTTCAACTCGGAACTTGTGTGAATGTCACTTCCGGGATATCATTGTTCGAACAAACAATACAACTTGTTTGATGCAATCAATATATAGGATGTTGGTTTTTCTGCCGGCGCTACCTACCCAATGGTTGTGTGCAGTGAAATCGGACAAAATTGTAAATTATTGTGTAAATATAGTTATATGGGATTAGACAATACTGTGTTAGGCTTAATGTATTTTAATAATTATGTCTTAGGTAAAGTTTTACCTTTTTACCAAATTTTTGATTTGACGGGCCCAGTACAAAATTATGTTCACCAGATGTCTCGAATCAGTATGTATGTATTATTGTTGATAGAGTTATAATTTGTACATTGTTATTTCCGTAGTAAAACTAAAATATATTTCTTTCATATTGAGCAAATGACTTTTATTACTACCCAAGATATTAAACACATTGTCTTTACGATGTAGGGGTAAACCTGCAACTAGTTTGCCAATGGTAAGGGAAGAAAGAATCAAGTACCCTCATTTACATTAACAGCCCTTGTCATATACAGGTTGTTGTTAAAACAAGCCATTAACTAAGAATGATTGTCACTACGTTGTCAGTTATCAACTCAAGCACCAAATTTCACAATCAGTCTCGCTTCTGCCAACTGCACTAACAAGGCAATTCGAAATAATTACGTACATTATAATTATATTTACGTTCCATAATTACGTACGTACAGATAATATGATTTTGCAGAATGACCTATTGATAATAAAGGCAGACGTGATTAAAATACAAATATAAAGTGCCCTGTATAACCATAACAATTTCATTGATTAACTTCTAGAAAACACTAATCAAACAATTTTCAACCCTATAGCTTCATTCTTAGGGTATAAATTAGCTTAGTGGTGTGTACTGGCGGTATCGTAAGTATATACCTAGTAGTGATAATATGTTGTCAATTGAGTGTGCAGCACTAATTTAAATATATCCATTAAAGTTAATTGTCTGATAGCGAGCGGGGTCGGGTCGCGCGATACGTATCGATAAGGCATTGGTTCGGTACAGGGGGATGTTTAAAGCTCAAAGTCAACTTTGACCACAATAAGACAAACTTTGGCTTCCTGTAAAGCTAGTATCTTTTTTTAATTGCACTTTTTTGTTATTTCTAAATACTAGCGTAGAATATTTATTTTTAAATATATAAATGGAATCAACTTATACTTTTTACAGTAATTCAAATCAGATGGTCTAGAAATGTTTACAATAGGTGTGAAAATACTGTCACATCAATATTTGTAGTACTGCATCGCAACTGCAATTAGTGGATTCTGTTTTATCGACTAAAATAATTAGTAAAAAAGGCATTGAACAAATAAAAAAACAACGTTGATTGATTAAATATAATTTCATCACCCTGTACAAATAGTTTAGCAGAACACTTGAACTCTTTGTGTCCGAAAACAATTTTTATCATTAAAATTTATAACAACGATTTACCTACATCGACGATGTCCCACATACTGGGTAATGATCAAAATAATAACATTTGTATTACGACACAGCATTTCAATGATGTAATTAAATTATATTATCACTACTTTAGTAGCAGATTTCAGTTATTTGTTAATGTTGTGTAAATTGTTTTTCAGTACATGAAAATTGTTAAACGAAATTTTTAAAATGTTTTTACGCTTGGCAACACTATTGACGATATTCATGATGCACTCTGAATTTAAAAAAGCAATATAAGTTTATGTTATCATTACTTACAATTTATTAATTCGGAACACTTTTTAAAAGTCTACAGTCCGCAAAAAATACATATTGACTCAAAAAATTCTAATAAAAAGCTAAAATATCTTTGATTAAGTTACTATGCATCTCTCCCTGCAATTAGATCAACTCTTTCTACAAAAAGATAAATTATTTTATTTAGAGCGTAATTTTTCCACGCATGCGCAGTAGTGTCCAGTGGGCAAAAGTAAGTATGTACCTACTGTACCTAATACTAGTACATACTGTACGCTATATATGTACCTATAACATAAATAGCGTCAAAAACAAATAGGAAACTACCACAATCACGATTTTGATTCAAAAACTGATGTAAGGTATATATATCAATGTAATAAGTGTCGTAAATTCCTTAGAAAAGTCACGTTTGTATGAAGTTTGTATGAAAGGTCAAGTCCCTCGGTATTAAGTCATCTGTTTACTTCGTACATATGATCTAACGTATGTATGTACCTATTGTATGGAGTACAAACATCTGTTTTCTACAGCCATGTTTTGTACAGCCTTCGTCGACCTTCTTTGAGGTATAATTTTTGATCAAAATAACATCGGTTTTGAAAAATAGTTCGTTTTGACATAATGTGTACTTGGGTTTACCTAAACAAGACTTACAATTAGGTATAATGTCACTTTAGAGTCTATTGTTAGATATTTACTAGAGATAAGTAAGTACTTTTTTAAACGCTAATTGATTTTCCATCTATGGCAATTACGTCATACACCAGATAAAAGAGCCGAGAGATGAATATCACTCTTCATATTGCACCAGTCTTCTTCTTATCGTATGGTTAGTGATCAACCTAGTGTCAAAGTTGTTCAAGCTCAAGCCTTTGACGTGGCTTAACGACTGTTATCTTTATTGACAACAACCGGGACCGACTTTTTATGTGCCCTCCGTGCAGTTCAAATACCACTATGCGGTCACCCATCGAAGAAATGATCGCGCCAAGGTTTGCTTAACCTACAGATCGTTTACCGACCGGTGAGCGCAACTAGCTATGGGCGCCTCAACCACCTTTCCACTCAATTGCACCAGTTATTTCTTCCTATGGAAAGACAATTAAAAAGTGCGTACAACAACAGCCCACATAACACTCTGAAATAGCCCTCTGTCAATAAGTGGACCAGCAGCACAAAACGACCACACCTCGTCTCTATCATCGCTTGAAGCTCAACTACGTACAAATAGAGTAGCAATATCACGCGGAGCAAATCGTTCTTGTATTTGACTCTGAATAGCTCGGGGAACATTCCTACTGAAACACATAGACATACCAGGTTGGGTGTTAGACAAGTTAGTTGAAGAAATACAGCTGATGTAGGATTGGAGATTTCTAAACTAAACTGAATGTAACCAAACCAAAATGTATATTTCTCTACTAGAATATGCGATTGCGGGAAAATTAAAGTAAGGCATATTTTTACTAAAACATGATTAATTTTAAGTTAAAATTTCAGTCAGAGTGAGAAATTAGAAGAAATAATTTGCTAGGTCGCTCAATGGCACAAGCGTTACACGTTGTATCTAAAAAGTATCAAACTTTTATCTTGGACACTGATGAACTCGCTTCTGAAGGAACAAAGCACAAAATATTCATGCATACAATATAATAATATAGGCAAGAAATGAATTTGAAACACAGTCTAAGGAGAGAGACGAAAACAATAGCAAAAGGAAACAATCTTTTCAATTCGATCCAATCAAACTAAAGGGACCGACTCCTATCAAGTATCAAGACAAAGTACATAATCTAACAACCATTCGGCACATCACAGCATCGGACAAATAGCTGTACAAAAATAAAACACGCCGAGCCTTTGATCTGTTGATTACAATTAATTGAGGCGGCGTTACGTCCCGCGCGGGTGACTTCTAATAAGCGTGCCAGCTCACCACACTATGGTATTAATCAAAAAGTATGAGAAAATTAGGCGATCACTTACGATATAGCTGCACGGATGGACTGCTCCTAATGAGCGTGTAGGATACATGCAGATGTGGACCAAGCAGGAATATAACAGTAGTATAGTAAGGGACAGTTCCTCCTTGGTTATTACGATGGCCGACGGTGATGAAAAAGTAAGCATATTTCAATTGCATAATACTAAAATCTATCAATCACTATTGATAGAGTTTAGTTTGGAGTTATACATAAAGTTTATATGGGAAAGAACCTTAGGCACATTGCTTAATTGACTGGCAATAGCTAGGATTTATGTTAATCTACCAAGATCTCATTATTTTCAGGTGTGCTGTTCCTTTATCATTACATAGTAGGTACTACAGTAGTATCTAATTTTACAATTGAAGCCTTGGTATAATACTCGATTACAGTCGAAATAATAATTAATTACAGACATCAATATAAAATGTCGTATCCAACTTATCCTTCTGCCTTCCAACTGCGTATTGTAAAAACATTCAGTCTCAAATCGCTCCA